>NC_080475.1:415000-715000 GCF_030265055.1 Doryrhamphus excisus
TGCCAACAAAATGTTGTTGCCTGGCTCCTGTATAATAATAAATAAATAAATAAATAATAATAATGTGGTGAATAAATAGATGACATCCCAGCTGACTTTGAGACCCCGCACTGGTCACCAGATGATCATATTAATGTTAAATACAGGAAATAAATAAGCTTCAAGCTTGCATATTAGTATGTACAGTGGTGTGAAGAGGTGTTTGGCCACTTCTTCCTTCATGTTTGTCACGCTTAAATGTTTCAGATCATCAAACAAATTTCAACATTAGTCAATTAGAACACAACAGAACACAAAATGCATATCAGAAATTAAACTTTTTATTATTGAGGGAGAAAAAAAATCCAAAACCTGGACCTGTGTGGAAAAAGGGATTGCCCTCTAAACCTAATAACTTTTTTGGCCACCCCAAACAGTTGGGGGTTTATTAGATTATTCAGCCATTCAAGGGTGGACTTGCTGGTGTGTCCTGCTGCAGAACCCAGGTTTCAGTTTCAGTTTTCAGGTTTCAGTCAGGATTTTTTTTGGTAGACAGCAGAATTCACGGTTCCATGAATCACAGCAGGTCTTCCAGGTTCTGAAGCAGCAAAACAGCCCCGGACCATCACACTACCACCACCATATTTTACTGCTGATTTTTTTCTAAAACGCAAAATTAAAACTTTATTCCTAATTCACACATGGGTCAATTTATGATCAGTCAACGTTTCAACATGAATCACATGAGTTGTGATTGCACATGTCTGGTTTGTCAAGTAGAAGACTGAAGACCCTGTGACTACAGAAAGGGATGTAATGATGTGGACCTAAAAGCTTTACATACACCTCAGTGCCTGGGTTCCCGCTTTGTTGTCAGAGAGCTACACCGCTGTTGTGTGGTACCGTACGGGTCCCACAGTACAAGCTACACTACTATGTAGGATTTATTGCAAAGTAAATAAGTACAGGCTACAGGTGATGTACATTTTAACTGTATGTACACATATAATCACCAGAAAGCTAAGCATTAAAGTGCATACACAGATGGTATATGTACAGTATACAGTATACAGTGAAGGGCTCCAGACTGTGTGTACTTGAGTTTAACAGCTGCCTGACAGATGCTCCAGAACAAACACTCTTAGTATAAAAGCTTTTGTTTCCATTACGACACAATTGCTTTTCATCACTTCTAATGGAGCTGAGTCATCCAAACAGAAAATGGTAATGGCAACACCGGAAGATCATAGCAATTATGAAGCTCACCTGGGTCATAAAGTTGCATCATATCAGCATATTATGGTTGTTATGCATTTACATTTGTAATCGTAAGATAGAAAGCGTATGAGGAGGGCTGAACGGCGGTCCAGTGGTTAGCGCCCAGACCTCACAGCTAGGAGACCAGGGTTCAATTCCACCCTCGGCCATCTCTGTGTGGAGTTTGCATGTTCTCCCCGTGGGTTTTCTCCGGGTACATTCCCACATTCCAAAAAACATGCTAGGTTAATTGGCCACTCCAAATTGTCCATAGGTATGAATGTGAGTGTGAATGGTTGTTTGTCTATATGTGCCCTGGGATTGGCTGGCCACCAGTCCAGGGTTGACCCCGCCTCTCGCCCGAAGACAGCTGGGATACCCCTGCGACCCTCATGAGGATAAGCGGTAGAAAATGAATGAACGTATGAATGAATGAATGTTACGTAAAGACTGAACATCTTTTCTGTTCATTTTTATTTTTCGTGTAGCTGAATAACCATTGTGTTAGCATATCTTACACCTATTCAGCCTGTCTCTATTATTTTATTAATGTTAGAACTTGCCTTCCAAGATGATGTAATAAATAATAATGCGCACAAATAATGCGCCTTGTACTCCAGTGTGACTTGTTTCCTCTGGTCATATTCTAAATCCATTTGCTTTAGACAAAAGGCAAAAAACAGGCACCTCTAGTAAAACTCTGGCCAACATCACTCACGAATGCCTTGTCATTTTTATTTTTACCCAACATCTACCAGAAGCTTTTTTAAGCTTCATGTACAATGCAGTCTTAATGTAGCCTATATCTGTTATACAGTTAAATAAATACATTCAGGCATTTCTGAAGTAGAACAATTAGAAGCTCAAACTAATTTGAGGGCAAAAATGTGCCATTTGGAACCGCTGCTGATTGACAGATGCAGGGCTGGACAATAACGATGTACCGATGGCCCGGGGCAAGTTAAAACAAAATTCGGGCAAGTAAATCCAATCAGTGATATTCCCGTCGGGCAAGTGCACTTTGGCATGCCATACTACCAAGAGTTTTTTTAAAGCGGTTCTTGTTGGGTGTTGGTAAAACTCGGACTGCGTAATTCCGGTGGTAATTTGCAAACCAATCCTTGCAAATCTTGAAATGGACCAATCAGAATCGTTTATTTAGACCGCAGTCCGCGGTCAGAAGTCCACAGTCCGCGTTTTACCCACACCCGTTCTTGTTCGCAGTCAACCAATCAGCGATGGTTTGACTAGGAAAACATCTATCATGGCGTCCCTGCCAACATGGTCTAATTCTTTAACAACTTGTGAAGGAAAACAGCAAAAAGTGATGAACCAGTGCCTCCTAAACAAGTATTTTATTAGCAGCAGCAAAATCACATTGCTGTAACAATTAGATTAGACCACCGATTAGATCCAATACCAAGTGCTGATTTTGCACAAGCTACAAAATCTAGCGCTTCCATTTCTCTGTGTATTTTTCTCACCTTTGCTTAACAAATTATTGTTTGAGCATTTTTTTCTGGATTAAAAACACTTTACTAGTACACAAATGTGTCTATTCAATAATGTTTCTTTGTGGTGCACAACTTATAAATATCACTGCTTACTACGACTATGATGTGTAAGGTAGTATGGCATGCCATGTTAACATACATCTCCACAATCCAGATTTCCATGCAACGTCATGATCTATGTAGGGAAAACAACCACAAGAAATGATAATCATTTAATCATTATTTGAGATTCTCATGGGATGCCACAAAAATTAGATGATATCATTATGGCAGTCTTTTCATTTTACATGGGGCAAGTTCTGGCAAGTAGTTCTCACCTTAAGGATTCCCCATGGGCAAGTCATTTTTGTTTTTAATGTAGAGCCCTGAGATGTAATGTGAATATCAGTGAGCATCTGCAGCAGGGGTCTCAAACTCATGGCCAACGTCCAGCAACCGTATTTTGCAGCCCCTTTCTTGACATCAAAGTTTAGTCTTAGCATGTTCCTTGCATCCTGGACATTTTATATTCATATTACTCAGTGTTGTGTATTTGGTACCCTGGCCTTCAGGTTATTTTTCAGCAAGCACTGATTGCTGATTGCTGCACCATGCTGGCAGATACAATGTGGGGGAATTCCCACAATACCAATACTGTATCGCTGATAATACAAGTCTTTGAATGCATCATCAACGATGTGCCTAACCAACATTAACTTCGAGTTTGTGACTGATTTCCACCTGTGATCAGTGGTCAACCTTGCAAGTAGGCGCTCAGAGTTCATACAATCCGAACATTTATGCTACAACATTACCTGGCACAGTTGAGAATCAATATTTATCTAACAACATAACAAAAATCTACTCACCAGACATGTCAATTCCTCCTCCTAGTCAGCCATTGCAGGTGTAACTTGGCTTGCTGAACAGTTTTTCTCTGTAAGTCAGAAGACAGAAAAGTAGGGATACCTCTCAGAGGCAAATCTGAATTCTGACTGAATTAAAAATAAATAAATAAATACAGAGTATGTATCTGACACGGGCAAAAAAACAAGCCACAAAATGAAAATAATTAGCTGTTGGAATAAATTAATAAAACTTCATGCAACAAATGCTGGAATTGAATTTGTAAATGTATGTCAGTGCTTCTGATTTTAGGCCAGCAGATAAGGCCTTGCTGGCCCATCTCTGCACAAAAGATGGTGACAGGCACTTCATTCATTCATTTTCTACCGCTTTTCCTCACAAGGGTCGCTTGGGTGCTGGAGCCTATCCCAGCTGTCTTGGGGCGAGAGGCGGGGTACACCATGGACTGGTGGCCAGCCAATCATAGGGCACATATATGTAGACAAACAACCATTCACACTCACATTCATACCTATGGACAATTTTTGGAATGTGGGAGGAACCCGGAGAAAACCCATACATGCACGGGGACAACATGCAAACTCCACATAGGGATGCCCAAGGGTGGAATCGAACTCGGGTCTCCTAGTTGTGTGGCCTGCACGCTAACCAGTCATCCGCCGAGTTTTTTTATTTTTATTTCCCTTATCAGAATTCATAGATTATAATGATCAGCTTTGTTTGGCAGCCTAAAACAAATGATTGTGATGGTAAGTGGCACATAATGCATAATAAATCCCCACGATGGGGACACTTACATTGCGGTGGGCCAAAATGCAGTAACATGAGCATTTGTGGCCACTTTCTGTTTGTACTCTATGCCTTGTACACTGCCTTGTACAGTGCTGCTATCTAGCGGTGAAATTTAAACATTACAGTGTTTTCTCAGTGCTTTGCTTGGTACATTTAGGTAAATATGAAAAGACTGATTATTATAAATGTGTATAAATTTGTCTTAGGAATGTATTATGTGAATGAATGTACTGGTGTTGTCAGGGGCAACAAGGGGCCATACAGTGGAGGCTGTGATAAATACAGTTAAAGATATGTAGCACTTCAGTGTTTTGTTTTGACAGGAATAAAAAGTCTCCATGAACTATTTAAAAATGTGCTTTGTTTTTCAAGTTTGATATTTAAGCAGTGCTGATTGATGTCTGAAGGCCACACTTTAGGATGGGTATTGCAAAAATTTGGTTAGAATTTTTTTTAATGAGTTCGTCCTACTTAATGTGGGTTTTTTTGTACATATAGTATATTGCGGAAATATGTGTCTTTATGTGCTTCCTAGAGGACAGTGAAATCATTGAGTCTATAAAAGCCATGGCGCCAAGCTCTTATGGACACCCTTCGACTGTCTTGAATTCCTTCTTTGTATGTTTCCCCTCTTTTATTTCGTTTTTTGTCTCTTTCTGCAAAGGGTGCCGACTGAGTAAACAACAAATAAGATGGACGCAGTAAATTGTAACCCTTAAAAGTCCCTCGGTGACGCAATTCGGCCCGCGTGTCTCTGCCTCTCCTAGGTGAAACCTAACACAGATGCCCTCGAAATGCCAGAGGCCGAGACGCAGTCCAGGGAATCTGTGAGCAGAGTCGTAAAGATAACTGACAATGTATGGATCTACTAGTAGCTAGCCAAACTACTATGATAAACATGATAAGGGGAATAGATTTTAGTCCTGGCTGAGATTCGGCACAACGCAGGCATGTTTTTGCACTCGGTCAAAGGTTCATTCATTTGACGGAATAATTTTTGCATGTGTTTTTAGTAGAGCTGCTTGTTTTGTTTTTTTTTTTTAATCGAATTAGTCACAGTTTTCAAATTAATTCATCGTGATTATTCACAGGATGAGGAGCTCAGTCATCCAGAAGGGGCTCAGAGTAGGATTGGGACAACGTGTCGACATCATTGATGACATCGACACAAAAAATACGTCGACACAAGAACTGCATGTCAATGCGACTTCTTCACTGAGAATTAGTGGTGGGCAAAACCGTTCATTTCAGTGAACAGGATCATTCCGCTTCATTCAGTAAAAATAGCCGTTCATTTCGGTTAATTGGTTGTTAGCCTGTTCGTTCACGAACGCCACACCACTACTCAGAATAAAAGCATGGCGGCAGCCATGGCAACAAGTTTCACAATGGAGCCGGAGGAGGTGGCCGAGGACTGGGAAGTCTGGGCTTCCCGACTGAGACTACTGCCCCTGCGGCCCGGACCCTTATAAGCAGAGGGAAATGTATGGATGGATGATTATTCACATCAGCTGGGATAAGCTCTAGCGTACCCCTGTAACTATAGGATAAATGCTATAGAAATTAATGGATGGATGATTAATCACCATTTGCAACTATATGTGAAATATGCCCATTTTTACTGTCTTTTATCAACAAAAAGATTTTAAAAAAATGACAGGACACAATTATATTTGTATGTATTTCCAGCTCTAAAGAAACTGGTGATGTAACTATGGTAATTATCATACATGCTTTAACCGTGAGATATGGGTTGTATTAAAGACACCACTTAATTTAAGTTGAATTTAAATGTTTTGAGTGTATATGTGTTTATATTTAAATGCATCAAATTAAACATAATAATTGACAGTACGATAAAGCCTACAAAAGTGTACACTAAATAACTGTAATTATTTTTAGATTCTTTGGTATTTTATGAATCACCCTGATTAATTTAATTTAATTTAATTTTCATTTAAACTAATTGTATTCAACAATAAAAAAACATGTTTTTTAAATGTGGATTTTGAAAAATGAATACATTGATTGATTGATGAAAAGGCCATAAATCTTGACAAAATAGTTTTTTTTTTTAAAGTAGTTGCAGGTAAATTTCAATTGTACATTGATTTAAGTCGTTTTTATGTATTGTTTTTTTTTTTTACAATATGAGACAACACTTAGACAACATGTGCGTTCAGATGATCAGAAAAGAAAGTACTTTTTAAGACTGTGTTGAGAAATGCTGGTGTTATATAAACGTCTCTTAATGTTAAATTAATGTTAATTAATTAACTTTGTCCTTTGTCATTGAAACATTCAAATCTAGGATTAGATATTTGCTTCCATCCTTACAAACAGCTGGTTTAGGCCCTCTGTGCATTTCTAAAAATGATCTTCGAAAAACATGCTCCTAAATTTGAACACTTTGTTACTTTCCTGTGCAATCCCCCCCAAGTGGCGACCATCTGTTGAGTCCTCCAGCCGAGGACATGAACACAAACATCTTCATGGCGTAGTAGCCATCCAAGCATGGCCGCAACCAGACCCACTGTGAGACCTCAACGGGGTGTCATGTCAGAACCGGAAAGGAAAATCAGTGGTCATTCTTAAGAGATGAACATATGGAACAGTGTCGTTATTAAGAGGGTGGTTAAAGCTGAAGGTCACCACTAACATTGTCAACCAAGGGTGCAGCATCAGGAGAGGCAAACGCCTTTCAAAAACTATTTATACTGTACTTTTAACAAATATATTCTACATCATACGACAGAGTATTAGGGCCACATTGGGGGAAAAAATCTGAGATTTTGAGAAAATTCAAGAATAAAGTGGTCATATTACGTGTCAGAGAGAAAGAAAATAGGGCATAGCTCTTCAGGAAAGAAGGAAACTTTCTTCTTTTATTTTTAATGTGGCACCAAAACTGAGCACTTGAGCACAAACCAATTAGCATGTCTAGCCCTCCTCACTTACAGCTTCTTTCACCCTGCCCTCCACATGCCCAAGGCCAAAGACCCCACTTTAGCCGTCTCAGGCAATGCCTGTAGATATATAGAAGAAAAATTTACAACTTTATTCTCAAAATCTGGGGGACCCAAGCAACCTTTGGCCTTGGGCAAAGGTAATATTACAACTTTTTTTCTTGCAAATTAACAACTTTTTTTCTATTCCTGTGAATATTCTCAAAATCCGCCGTAACATCACACACACTACAGGGCTCTACATTAAAAACCAAAATGACTTGCCCATAGGGAATCCTTAAGGTGAGAACTACTTGCCCGAACTTGCCCCATGTAAAATGAAAAGACTGCCATAATGATATCATGTAATTTTTTGTGGCATCACATGAGAATCTCAAATAAATAAAATAATATAATAAATACTACCTTACACATGGTAGTCGTAGTAAGCAGTGATATTTATAAGTTGTGCGCCACAATGAAACATTATTGAATAGACACATTTGTGTACTAGTAAAGTGTTTTTAATCCAGAAAAAAAATGCTCAATGGTCAAACAATAATTTGTGAAGCAAAGGTGAGAAAAATACACAGAGAAATGGAAGCGCTAGATTTTGTAGCTTGTGCAAAATCAGCACTTGGTATTGGATCTAATGGGTGGTGTTTCATTGTGACCACTTCAAATTGTCACAGCAATGTGATTCACTCACCTGTGCCATCATTTGATTTGCTGCCGCTAATAAAATACTTGTTTAGGAGACACTGCTTCATCACTTTTTGCTGTTTCCTTCAGAATTAGACGATGTTGGCAGCGACGCCATGATGGATGTTTTCGTAGTCAAACGATCGCTGATTGGTTGATCGCGAACAACGGGTGTGGGTAAAACGTGGACTGTGGATTACGGACCGCGGTCTAAATAAACGATTCTGATTGGTCCATTTCAAGATTTGCAAGGATTGCTTTGCAAATTACCACCGGAATTACGCAGTCCGTGTTTTACCAACACCCAACAAGAACCGCTTTAAAAAAAAACTCTTGGCAGTACGGCATGCTAAAGTGCACTTGCCCGACGGGAATATTAATGATTGGATTTACTTGCCCGAATTTTGTTTTAACTTGCCCCGGGCCATCGGTACATCGTTATTGTCGAGCCCTGCACTATTTGTTATTAACTCATTCAATCCCACCTATTTTTCAAAAGCCGTCCCTTTTGATGATGTTGACTGATATTTCAAGGCACACAGAATATTGTGTTCTTGGGCTATATATAGGCATGGTATATACCAAAAGAAAGGTAATACTCTCATCTTTGTTTCCACCTTGTTCTGTTCTTTAGTAATCACCAGTACAACATAGGTAAGTTTCAGCCAACTATCTGTTCTCAACGAAACAAAAGGGGGAGAAAAAAGTTTTTTTGTGAAAGGACACAGTTCAAGCACAACTTTCCCTGTGACACAAATTTAGCCCGATATATTTAGCCATAATGTATAAACAGTGATGCTTCAACATAACACAAAAATGGTTGTTTTACTTGAAAATATATTTTAATAAATATAACACCGTGAACTCATCTCTGTGTGGAGTTTGCATGTTCTCCCCGGTTTCCTCCCACATTCCAAAAACATGCTAGGTTAATTTTAATTGGAGACTCCAAATTGTTCATAGGTATGAATGTGAGTGTGAATGGTTGTTTGTCTATATGTGCCCTGTGATTGGCTGGCCACATGTCCAGGGTGTACCCCGCCTCTCGCCCGAAGACAGCTGGGATAGGCTCCAGCAACCCCCGCGACCCTCTTGAGGATAAGCGGTAGGAAATGAATAAATGAATGAATGAACACCATGAATTGTGTGAATGCACGCGTGCATGCATTAAAATGTCCCTTCAATGCTTAACCTCCTTCACGCAACACGGCTCCTTTTCACTTCCTCCAGACTAAAATTTTACACATTACAAGTACATTTTCCATCTGTGCGACCAAATAAAAGTCGGTATTGAGTTGACAAGGAACGTAATAAGTTGTCCCTTATTACCGTGAGAATGAAAAATAGTCTGAAATTGAGGACAGCTTGTCACAATCTGAGCCCCTGTGTGATCGCTCATCTTTTTAATTGATTGCTGTGTGACTTTTCTGGCATCTTTGTTTACACACTTTGTTTACACACCTAGCTCGTTTTCCATCTAGCCTCAAAGGTTAACGACTCAGGTGTATTTACTTCTGCTGGAGCCTTTTTACCAAGTCATCGTTGTAAATGAGAAGCTGTTCTCAATTGATCTTACGTGGTAAAATGAAGATAAAAATAAAAAGCTGTCGGTTGTCAACGTGTACAACCAAAGCAGCGAAGCCAGCTCGCCTAGATTGGAGAGGCTCGCTGGGTACAGGGAGAGAGAGGAGAAAGTCCATCCACTGCCACCCACAAAAAGACCGCAGCCTTGAGTCCACCGTCTCAGCTCATGGATACAGAAAATAAACCACCAATGAGAGATTTGTGTTGGCCTCCCATGGTGTCCTGCAAACTGCTGTCTTGTTCTCATACACATTGGTACGTTCTCTTGGCAAAGTCATATAACCCAAAGAGAATTATTTATTACAAATTCATGCACAACAAAATGGAATAGAAGTGGAATAATTCCTCAGTTATTGTCTGACTTGAGCTGGGAGCTCCTGTTGCAATAGTTCACACCATGTGGCAACAGAAGCCATTAAATGTACATCATGCTATAAAGCAACCCTTTTCACTTCAGCGACATTTTGGATTCGCTCTTCTCCTTTTCCAAGCAAAAAGTCATAAGCGTGAAATGACATCATTTCCCCATGGTGACATTCATAAAGCTGAATCCGCACTTTGGGTGGGAAAGGTTTGGATCCTTGACTTATCCATATGGTTGTCAGGTGTTGAGAGTGAGGTGTTTTCTAAACACAGTTAAGATTTTGAGCCACCAAGGCAAGTATACAGGCTCGTTCATTAATTCTATAACCTCAAATAAATTGGATTGAAATAATCAGGTAACACTTTACAGTAAGGTAAACAAAATTACAATAGTTAATAAGGATCAAACCTACCTAACCCTGACCACTACTCATTAGTTCAGGGGTCGCAACCCAAAATGTTGAAAGAGCCATATCGAAACAAAAAAATTGAAAGCCTTATATAAGCCTTATGATTCAACACATGCTGTATGTATCTATATTAGCCTACTATCAAAATGCCTAATTTGCTACAAATACATAAAGAGCCTTCATGATTAAATGTTTATTTTCCCTGCAGCCCATTCTGTAGGGAATGACGCACTATGTGACTACTCTGTCGTATGATGTTGCCTCAAGTTTAACTTCATTAAAATATTAATAAATTATATTTCATTGATGAAATTAAAGAAATACGATTTTTGATGTTATTTTTATTTTGAGGATTCGAAAAAAACAACAACAAAATGGAATGTGCATAACATGCCCCTTATCTGGCCAACAAACAGAGTGTGATAAAACGCAGCCTGCCTTTATAAAAAATAAAACTGCAGCCTTTTGAAAAGGCAAAGTATATAAAACAAAATTAATACAGTTTAAGTTGGATATCTGTGCAAATGCCAAGCAAGGCTAAAACGCAGCAGCTGTCCTCTTCTCTTTTGACACGCAACCAACGTAGCTATCCTGGTGTTAACTTGTCAGGTAGGTAGGTAGATGAATAAAGTATCTACCTAACCAACGTAGCTATCCTGGTGTTAGCTTGTCAGGTAGGTAGGTAGATGAATAAAGTATCTAGCTAACCAACGTAGCTATCCTGGTGTTAACTTGCCAGTGTTATTCAGCTCCGAACCGTAGTAAGGGCAACCTGACTTCAGCAGAGAAGGAAAATGTTACTTGTTGCTTCCAACCAACTTTATTTTGACATTCCAGCCCTGAGGCATTTCACACCGGATGAGCTTCCTGGGTCAAAGGTCAGGCAAGATGAATAAATAATAACTTGTTGATGTATGCACAACACTGGACTTCAGCCACGGTCATAATAATAATAATAATAAAAATAAATTAAATTTACATCAAATAAATGATCCCAAAGTGCAACACAGTTACAATAAAAGAATAAAAGTTAACAGCAAATGTCACAAAAACACAATATATATATATATATATATATATATATATATATATATATATATATATATATATATATATATATATATATATATATATATATATATATATATATAGATATAGATATATATACATACATAATATATAAATAAAATAGAGCAGTAGAGGTACATACCAGTCAGGCACTGTGGGAGACTACCTACAACAAGATAAGGGCCCAAACAGGCAAATCAGTAGAACACGATGATGAATAAGCGTGATTAGCAGCCACTGCTAACATACCTGTACCGGTAACAGCCAGAGAAAGGGGACCCGGAAGTGACAAGGAGGGCCAGAGCAAGAGAGAGAGGAGGCTGCCAACACTCCCATTTATAGGGCGCCACCTTGAGGTCATTGGCTGACAGTGACTAGGCAACGCTCATAATTAAGCATGGATGAAACATCATCCTGCCAAACAAATAACTTTGGTCTCAATGCAAGAGCCGTCTGCCAGGGCTTTGAAGCTAACGCTACAGAGTTACCGTACTTCAATCAAACTATGGTGGGGGCCGAGGGTCAAACAGGAGAAGCGCACGTGATTCGTGCATCAAAAAAATTGCTGCCGCTAAAGGAAACGTACGTTAACACGTCGTTAACGCGCTGTTAATGTGTCATTAACGCGTCATTAACAGCCCTAATTATTATACGTAGAATTGGTATTGGTAATGGTTTTATTTCATTTGAACATGCATCAGATTACAATTGAATGCATCCAATAATCAGTTCACAGTTCCACATGTCCAAAAGGAGTAGGAAGAAGCAAAGCTTATTAAATCCTACCCCTCCATCTGGTACTTTTACAATCAGTAACTGTTACATTTGTTCACTTCCTGCTTTCATAATGTAGTTTAAATTTGTATGTATTTATTTATTTATTTTATTTTTACAATTGGTAACTGTTACTTTTGTTCACTTCATGCTTTCCTAATATAGTTTAAGTTTTTTTTGTGTGTTTTTTTTTTAGTTTTTGTCACGTACCGAAATCATGACTGGTTCAAGACTCTTCATCCTTGTATTTAGCCAACATCAACTGCTTGTATTGTTTCTTGAATTGGCTCATCGTTGTGCATTGTTCGAGGGTCTTACTCAATCCATTCCATAGTTTGATTCCACATACTGAAATGCTATGGCTAGCATAACGTAGTCCTAGCATAGAAGTGTTTCAAATGTACTTCTTCCCTGAGATCATATTTCTTCTCTCTTGTAGAGAAGTATTGGATGACATTTTTAGCTAATCGGTTATTTTTAGCCTTATGCATTGTTTTAGCTGTTTGCAGATGAACTATATCAGCAAGTTTAAGTATTTGTGATTTTAGAAATAAGAAGTTAGTATGTTCTCTGTAGGCGGCATTATGAATTATCCTTACTGACCTTTTTTTGCAGTACATTTAGCGAGTGAAGATTGCTTTTAAAGTTATTAAATATTGCGGCAATCTTACGGCGTACCTCCATGATGCATCCCTAATGACTCTGTCGTACCACACGGGTGATGCTGGTTTGAACCAGCTGGTTTAATTCCCAACAGTCTTCACTTACAGGAATATCTCTTGGCTGCATTGCTTTCAGTATTGTATGTGTACAGTATGTTATATATTTTTTCCTACTCTCTCTAAGCTCCTGAATGACCAACCAACTGTTAAGTAACAATAATAATAATGATTAGTCCCCACTGAAACTGTGGTATCATGTTTAAGAAAAATTTGATAATTAAAAACACAATGTGAACACATTTCAAGTTGAACCTAATTTGTGGTATCATCCTTAGAAGTGTTTGCAGTATTTCCATTATCATAATATATAGGAGAGTGTGAAAACAAGTGAAAATCCTCTCTGTGTTATGAGTGAGAGGAATTGCAGGGAAGCTGCTGTTTTTTCCCCAACAAGTGACCCACACAGCCATGATGGTTTTGTTGCATGAAGACCTTAATGATGTCTGTCCAACTTCTGGGCGGTATTTTGTGTGTGGGCCGACCACCTTGACAATGTACACGAAGCCCTACAGCAGGTTTGACTGCACCTGGCAGTCAAAGCTATGATCACTGATGGTGGAAGTGACTTTGTTTGGAAAAGACAGTGTCAAACATTTTAAAGTGGCGGTTAAACGTTTCCTCCCACTGAACAGACTGATCATGACATATGGTGCGATGTACTCACACTTCCTCTGGCAGGTCAGACAGTCTTAAGTCATCCGTCTATTTTGCTCTCCTTGTCCTCATATAATGACATTTTTGTTTTTCTTTCATCTGCTCTCCCCAGGTGCCTTCAGTTCAGATATTTCACAGATAGTATGAATGTGCGTACTTCCCACCTCAATCTGATATCACACACAAACTGAACCAGGACAGCAAATAAGCCATTTTTCATATTCACACATTTTTGAACGCATGTATATTACACTCCTCTTTGGGTAGCAATTGCACTTTCGGTTTCGAGTCACCACAGCAATGCATTGTTGTCTACCTATATTTGCAATTACATGGTAAAATTAATTACTTGATGGTTTTATCAGCCACTCAAAAATTCTACACACAACACCCCATAGTGACAATGTGAAAAAAGTATTTTTTTTAATTGTTGCTAATTTTTTACAAATAAAAAATGAATAATCACATTTACATACATATTCATAGCCTTTGCTGTGAAGCTCAAAATTGAGCTCAAGTGCTTCTGTTTCCACTGATCATCCTTGAGATGTTTCAGTAGCTTCATCGGAGTCCACCTGTGGTAAAGTCAGTTGATTGGACATAATGTGGAAAGGATACGGTCCCAGGGTTGACAGTGCATGTCAAACCAAAAACCAAGCATGAAGACAAAGGAATTGTCAGTAGACCTCCTGGGACAGGATTGTCTCAAGGCACAAGGCTGGGGAAAGTTCCAGAAAAATGCATGCTGCTTTGAAGGCTCCAATGAGCACAGTGGCCTCCATCATCTGTAAGTGGAAGAATTTTGGAACCACCAGGACTCTTCCTAGAGCTGGCCGGCCACCAAAGCTGAGTGATCGAGGGAGAAGGGCGTTAGACAGAGAGGTGACCAATAACCCCCATGGTCACTCTGTCAGAGCTCCAGCGTTCTTCTGTGGAGACAGGAGAACCTTCCAGTAGGACAACCATCTCTGCAGCAATCCACCAATCAGGCCTGTATGGTAGAGTGGCTAGAAGGAAGCCACTCCTTAGTAAAAGGCATATGGCAGCCCACCTGGAGTTTGTCAAAAAGGCACCTGAAGGACTTTCGGACCATGAGAAACTAAATTCTCTGGTCTAATGAGACAGAAAAAGACCTCTTTGGAGTGAATGCAATTGAAGATCTTTGGCGAGATCTGAAAATGGCTGTGCACAGACGCTTCCCATCCAACCTGATGGAGCTTGAGAGGTTCTGCAAAGAGGAATGGACAAAACTGGCCAGAGATAGGTGTGCCAAGCTTGTGGAATCATATTTAATGTGATTTGAGGCTGTAATTGCGGCCGAAGGTGCATCAACAAAGTATTCAGCTAAGGCGGTGAATACTTTTTCATTTTTTATTTTTAATAAATTGGCAACAATTTCAACCAAAAAAATTCACATTGCTGTTATGGGGTGTTAGGTGTAGAATTTTTGAGAAAAACAATGATTTAATCAATTTTGGAATGAAGCTGTGACACAAAAAAAATGTGGTAAAGGTGAAGAGCTTGTTACAGTGGGTGAAGTAACATCTACCGGCTTTCCGGATGCACTGTAGTTATTGAATACAAATCAAATCAATTGTAAAATTACCAATTCACTGTTAATATTTGAATGTTAATATTTTGCACTGGAAAGATTAGGCCCCGAGGTGAAAAAGGGTTAAGAACTTGGGTCGGTTTGTAAATTGGAGTGGTCAAATCCCTGCTTTTAACCATCAGTCAGTTAACAAAGAAATGTTTTTCACTTAAAATGTATTGGCCTTATCAGTAAATTACATTTTATAATTAGTGGCGTGGCCATGATTAAAAGTGATGGGAAATAATAAGTTTAGTAAGTAATGAGATTTACTCTTGAGGTGCAATATTTCCATATATGAAGTTTTGATTGTTTCATATATAAATAATCACATTTTATGGTTAAAAAGGAAAAAAAGGAAGTACAGTAGTGTAATTCATGGGTTTTCAAAGTGTAGTCTACCCTGCTTAAAGAAAAACTGATTTTCTGTAGCACAGTACATTTGTTGTTTGAATATAGGAAAAAAAATAATTCATTTTGCCTTTAAACAGAACTGAGGTTATTCATTCATTCATTCATTCATTCATTTTCTACCGCTTTTTCCTCACGAGGGTCGCGGGGGGTGCTGGAGCCTATCCCAGCTGTCTTTGGGCGAGAGACGGGGTACACCCTGGACTGGTCGCCAGCCAATCACAGGGCACATATAGACAAACAACCATTCACACTCACATAGAACTGAGTTTTTCTTTATTTTTCCCAAGCTACTGCTCCTTTCTAGAGTCTTCTGGCACCCCTCAGGGTAAAACGGCAAATGCTTTGAAACCTGCTGCTGTAATCCTAACAATTATCATTGAGGCCGTAGGAAAATTGTATTAAATACAAACACTCACAAAGAAAATACATTTGGGATGCATCCTTTATCAGGAGAAAACCATTACAATATTGATTATAGTGAAGCCAGAAGCTTCTCACTGTTGGCAGCTTCATTTGTGTCAGGTTGTGCTTGAAAAAGACCAATGGAGAATTAATGAGGCAGCACAGTCTGCAAACACAACCACACAGTCAAGTTCCACATTCTTCAACTTGCGTAGGCAAACTGTATTTGAGGAGCACATTCTCTTTCACATACCAGAATGTGGCAGTATATATAATATACTGTCAGGGCTCGACAATAATGTTGTACCGATGGCCCGGGGCAAGTTAAAACAAAATTCGGGCAAGTAAATCCAATCAGTGATATTCCCGTCGGGCAAGTGCACTTTAGCATGCCGTACTGCCAAGAGTTTTTTTAAAGCGGTTCTTGTTGGGTGTTGGTAAAACACGGACTGCGTAATTCCGGTGGTAATTTGCAAACCAATCCTTGCAAATCTTGAAATGGACCAATCAGAATCGTTTATTTAGACCGCGGTCCGTAATCCACAATCCGCGTTTTACCCACACCCGTTCTTGTTCGCGATCAACCAATCAGCGATGGTTTGACTAGGAAAACATCTATCATGGCGTCCCTGCCAACATCGTCTAATTCGTCAACAACTTCTGAAGAAAAACACCAAAAAGTGATGAACCAGTGCCTCCTAAACAAGTATTTTATTAGCGGCAGCAAATCAAATGATGGCACAGGTGAGTGAATCACGTTGCTGTGACAATTTGAAGTGGTCACAATGAAACACCACCCATTAGATCCAATACCAAGTGCTGATTTTGCACAAGCTACAAAATCTAGCGCTTCCATTTCTCTGTGGATTTTTCTCACCTTTGCTTCACAAATTATTGTTTGACCATTGAGCATTTTTTTTGGATTAAAAACACTTTACTAGTACACAAATGTGTCAAATGTTTCATTGTGGTGCACAACTTATAAATATCACTGCTTACTACGACTACCATGTGTAAGGTAGCATGGCTTGCCATGTTAACATACATCTCCACAAATTTTCAGACATTCCTCCAAATACAATGCATCAGTACTATTATCTGATGAATTATCAGCATATATTGATATATGATATCATTATGGCAGTCTTTTCATTTTACATGGGGCAAGTTTGGGCAAGTAGTTCTCACCTTAAGGATTCCCCATGGGCAAGTAATTTTTGTTTTTAACGTAGAGCCCTGTACTGTGTCTGGATGGAAAGTAGAGTTGGGAAATCCTGGACATTTTGGACTAGATCTGATACCAAGTAAATATAGGGCCAGTATTACAGTAAATCCTGACGTATAAGCCGCACCCACAAAATTTGGAGGACAAAAAAAAATTATTTGTACGTATATAAGCCGCACATTTCCACATCATAAGTACGTGTTTGTGAGGACCAAGCAGCTCTTTATTCGACAAGTATGTCAACCCATGGGAAATTAAGGAGGTCATTACTCCATATAACTGGCTGACTGGTCATCTTACAGAGAACACTGAAGTCATCACAAATATACAAACAAGTATCAATAAAAGTTTCAAATGGAAAAAAATATTTTAATGTTTTCCCACATTTCATTGGAGGACAAGCAGCATAGAAGATGGATGGACAATGGATAGTGCTGCATTGTTGCCTCTGTCCACCATAGGAGCCCAGAGGGAGGCTGACATCATCGCAGCGCATTATGGGAAAAAGTGGGATAGATTACAAATAGAGCTGTAGATTGTGAAAGAGTAGATCTGTCAGCGTCCATTGGTCAAACTTAAACATGTAAATATTCTTATGCCACAATGACAGCCAAAGCACAACACATCTCCTAGCAGACGTGATGACCTCCCCCTGTTCCACGCTGCTGGCCATCCAAATTTTCCAAACTTTGGATCTATTTATGGAAGCAGTTAAAGTTTCCAGTGGGTATAAAAGGCTTTTCCACGCGTGCCCTCCCATGAAGGGCTCAGGGAAAGAGGTCGCAGGGTCACCACCAACTGGACCAAATGGACCAAAGGGAATCCCCACGTAATAACATGAACACCCTGCACTAGGGAAGGGAATCCTACATTGAATAGCACAATGTAGGACTAGCACATACTTGTTTAGTTATTGTATAATCACTGTGCTGTCATTAATACAATCATTTCTCATCTATATTTTTAACCAGTCTAGATTTTAGCCGGTGTACTTGGAATGTTAATCAATATTTACAGCTCTATTCTATAAATGAACATTTAAGGCTAGTTTTACCTTTAATGAAGAAGTGATTGTTGCCATAGACACAATGTGTCAGCAAAATGGTAATGGTATTATTTCATTTGAACATGCATCAGATTACAATTGAGTGCATCCCATAATCAGTTCACAGTTCCACATGTCCAAAAGGAGTAGGAAGAAGCAAAGCTTATTAAATCCTACCCCTCCATCTGGTACTTTTACAATCTGTTACATTTGTTCACTTCCTGCTTTCCTGATATATAGTTTTTTGTTTTTTTTTTGTTTGTTTTTTTTTGTCACGTACCGAAGTATGAGGTGATATGACCATACAATGACATAATGGGTACATAGTAACATAGTAAAATCAAAACAAACACCACCTCTGTGTTTTGCCATGAGTTATTTCTTTAGTTCAATAGTATTTCTTACCTTGTAGCAAATTGACAACTTTCTAAATTGTGGCTAAATTGTGGCTTATTTTGCTGCTGTGATAAGAAAAAAATAAGTCATGGTAAAACACAAGCATGCTGTCCATGTTGAGCTTTGGCAAGATTAACGTCTTCAGTGACGGTAGATGTATCCTTAAATGTTCATTTATCCTTTCATTTATCATTTCTATGCATTCAAAATAGTCTTATGCATGTAAAGCTATTCAAACTTTAGGATGCTAACAAGGCTGTTTTGTAATAAAAAAATATACATTAAGAGCACAGGTGGACTTATGCAGTGTATTAACCCTGCAAGAAGCGCATCATATTGTATGCAAACTGGAAAAAGGTACGCAAACCGAAGTAAACGTTACCCCAAAAACACATATGCTAACTGAGGTTCCATTGTATCAATATATTTAATCACCATTTTTTGAATGCTAATCAATATAGTTATACATATATATACACATATTCTACATATTAGTATATATTTAGCAAACATACGATACAGCATATTTGTATACATTTAACCATTCTTTTGGATTGCTCATTTTTGTTTATCTATCTCACTTTACTGCTCATCATTGCTTACTTAGCAGGTACTAATTTAATGCGGTACAGTAAAAGATTTTCATCACTGTTTGAATTTGGGAGAGTAAATATTCCTGTGTGACATCTTTCTTGGCAGCATACGACAATAAAAAACGTGTCATCCTCAATGCCGGGCGTTCTCACTAACATTCCTGCCTATTGGTTGTCATGGTGGCAGCTGCACCGAAGCAGGACAGCTCCCCCGCTATATAAGGTACTGCTCTCAGGCACAACAACAAAGCGATTACAACCTTCTGCTACAGCACAAGCTAGAGAGAGACAGAAGAGGGAAACTTCAACCCTGAATCTAAAGACGCAAGGCAGCTTCAGCACTGAAGATATTTTGTTCATTCATCTTTGTATATTGAGAAGATGGCTATTTTGTGTGATAGAGCTCTTTTTCTCTTCTGCTTTATAGCACAGGTAAGTATTTTTTTTTTTTTTGCATTATCAATGCTTTTCTTGGTAACTTCTACCCAATATGTTTCCTTACTCAAAGCAGAGAATCTATTTTGAAAATGTTTTACTCAAAACACATAAAAGGAAATTATTTTCATATTTCCTTCAAACTGATGAATTCCTTCCATGCATTCTTGTACTGTATGTTCTAAACAGGTCTTCACATTAGCCTGGTCCCAAGCTTGTCCTCGTAGGTGCCAGTGCACAGAGGAGCCCCCGATATGTCTCCCTGGGGTGCCCCTCATTCTCGACGACTGCGCCTGCTGCCTCGTGTGCGCGCGCCAGAAAGGTCAGGTGTGTTCTGACATGAACCCCTGTGACATGCGTAAAGGCCTGCAGTGCGACTACGCCTCGGATGACCACAAGAAGACCGGCGTATGTGTGGGTGAGTTGTTTTGTGCAGTATTTAGTGAAGTACGTACTTAAGAAGTAAAACATGACCAAATATGTCTGATTCGATTATGGTATCTCTAGCTCATGAAGGACAAATCTGTCTTCTGGACGGAGTGGTCTACAAGAACGGCGAGACCTTCTTCCCCAACTGCAAGCACCAGTGTTTGTGCCGTGACGGGCAGATCGCCTGTATACCACGCTGTAATATGGACGTCATGTTGCCTGGGCCTGACTGCCCTACGTCAAGGAGGGTGCAGGTCCCTGGGGAGTGCTGCGAGAAGTGGGTGTGTGAGCCCCAGGCGGAAGCCAGTGCACTGGGGGGCTTTGCTATGGCAGGTGAGTAGTGTTAGGCATCTTTAGAATTTGAGCAATTCCGGTTCCTAACAATTATTTTCAGAGGGAGGGTCATAAAAGATTTGCATGGTTGAAATGAGGGCGCTAAACCAAAGTTGAAATTTCTGTCTCTGTGTTTGTTTGTTTGTTTTTATAATATCACCTTTTTGTGGGAATGCACGGCGGTCGAGTGGTTAGCGCACAGACCTCACAGCTAGGAGACCAGGGTTCAATTCCACCCTCTGCCATCTCTGTGTGGAGTTTGCACATTCTCCCCGTGCATGCGTGGGTTTTCTCCGGGTACTCCCACATTCCAAAAACATGCTAGGTTAATTGGCGACTTCAAATTGTCCATAGGTATGAATGTGAGTGTGAATGGTTGTTTGTCTATATGTGCCCTGTGATTGGCCCGCCTCTTGCCCAAAGACAGCTGGGATAGGTCCCAGCACCCCCGTGACCCTCGTGAGGCTAAGCGGTAGAAAATGAATGAATGAAAGACCTTTTTATGAATGACTTATTAATTACCGTGAATTTCTCCCAGGGCTATTAATAACCAGTATAGCCACCATTATATCAAAACAGTATCAACCATTGAACATGAACATAAATATTTAGAAGACTCTTTAAAGACTCTTTAAAACGCTTATGAAAAAAATAATGGTACATATCTGGTTGTTTATGTGTTTGAGAGTGTCTTATAATGCAGAATAGACTAAGTATAACTGAACCATGTTAGTTACTACTAAACTGCGTGGAGTAAATGGTTTGATATAAAATATATTTAACAAACTCTCTTGAATGCAATATTAATTTATTGTGGGACCTACGTACATAGCAACAGCACTATCACTGTTGCTAGGGAGCCATATATCCAACCGCCAACTTGAAATTAACAGCGACGGAGATGAATATCCAACGCCCAACATGGAAAACTAACTTTGCCAAGGTAAACATGTCAAGTGAATAAAGTAACGCGCGGTGTGGTCAACTTCCCGGCTAAAGCTAGCATTCACGTTAGGTAGAATACACAGAATTTGTTAGCTGGATATTTTAATTGGCCACCGTATTCACAATATAAAATATCATTTGTTTGCTGCTTCAATACTGGCATAAGTTATTTATTATTTACATTTCATTAATTTCATTTCACTTTCAGTTATTTATTATTTTATAGCCATTTATAGTTATTTATTGTTTTGCTTACCTGATTGGTTGAAAGAAGTCCGGTGTAGCAAAAAACGTAAACCGTGAATCCTGGGCTGTTTAATCATGTGAGTAGTGCATCCTTCTTTGCGCAATTTCTTGCACAATTTTAGCCAAACAAACAAGTGCCGTCGCACACTCTCCGTGGTTGAAATGAATGATCACAAACGCTCACTCACTTGCCGCCTCTTTTCGTCTGATTTTATACTGCTGGCCAATAACCGAACTTGGGCACCGGAAGTTAAAAAAATAACGTTTCCGGGAGATGTCAAAACCGGTTCCAATCACAGACCTACATTACATAAAAAACTCACGAGCAGTACGTTTTTGTCGCCGTGAGTCCGCCATCTTGTGTAGCACTACCTTGTTAGTTTGCGACTTTCTACGTTTTTAATGATTGTTTCTGAAATTCTGGACGCCATAAGACATTAAAATGCCCTCCTGTGCGGCTGTAAACCACCTATATATGCCTATACACTGCGCACGCTGAGCTGCCAAGTTGTGCTACACAAGATGGTGGCGTGTGCACTGAAGCACTGGGCGGC
This sequence comes from Doryrhamphus excisus, assembly GCF_030265055.1. Taxonomy (NCBI): domain Eukaryota; kingdom Metazoa; phylum Chordata; class Actinopteri; order Syngnathiformes; family Syngnathidae; genus Doryrhamphus; species Doryrhamphus excisus. The sequence continues at coordinate 437,219 of NC_080475.1, forward strand.
GGCGACACCACGCTCTGTGTGGTGTGTCCGGGTTTCTGTGGTTCCAATCGATGCTAGATGCCCAACTTTACAGATGAGGGAAGCACATTATTCTTTTTTCCAGATCAAATACAAGAGCTGTATTAACAGTGCTTGTTTTACAAAGATAATATGTAATATAATACCCGTTTATGAGTGATGCATGAATTACAAAAAAACATATTGCTGATATTTTTTTCAAACTTTAGTTGACAGTATTTTTACAGTATTGCTCAAGGAATACTATAGTACAGGGGTCTCAAACTCAATTTACTTGGGGGCCACTGGAGCTCGGGTCTGGGTGAGACTGGGCCACATCAGGTTTTCCAAAAAAAAAAAAAAAAAAAACGCATTTATTAAAAACAAAAAAATTAAAAAAAACAAGAAAAGCTCTGATAAAACATTCCACTGTTCTCAAATATCTTACTTTTTATTTTTCTACACAGAATAAGATGAAAAATACATAAACAAAACAAGAATAAAGAAAATCAATCAATGAGTAATAAATAAATAAATATAATAATAATAATAAAACTGCAAATAATAAAAACTTAAGAAACCACATATAGTTGGTGGGTTGACAAATTATTTTTTTCAGATTAAAATGAACAAAGCATTATTAGAGCCCTGTAGACATGACAAAACACGACTATAGTCACATTATACTTTTTTTTATTTACAACATATTGCGCAACTGCAGGGTCTTGAGACACATGCTAACTCGCAAACTAGAGATCTAGCAACCTAAATGGTAGCCTTCAAGTTATTTCCTTTAAACTTAAATAGCCAAAAGCTTACCACTTCCACACGGATAGGGAGGATAACTATTAACAGTTATTTAACCTTTAACATGAACATTAATCAAACGTAATAATTTTTTCTGGGTACATGATACCATACAGCATCCATATCAAACTTGCGCGGGCCGCACTAACATTAAACTTTCATATCAAGGCGGGGGCCTCAAACTAGTGTCCTGTGGGCCACATTTGGCCCGCGGGCCGCGTGTTTGAGACCCCTGTTATAGTACATTAAACCCAATATTATGAATCATGGACAGCACGTCTAATTTAACGAAACAAGGTAATTGCAACCACAACAAAACATGATTATTGGTGTCATATCATAAATTTATAAAGGCACAATAGATCTTCTCATTAGATGGTATACTGTAAAACGGGGTTATAAGGGACGACGGGGTAATAAGGGACAATTTTCAGGAAAATGTTTTATGAACAATTTGTTCAAGAATATATGCTTCTTTGAAAAAAACAACACAAAGCAGCTTCCTGTTTAACATGAAAGGCAGAATTACATTTTAAAAAAATTCCAGAAAATAGTCCCTTATTATCCTAAAAATTGTCTGTCTAAAAATTTGTCCTCAAAATGATGTTGTGCCGTGTTTCCAGAGCAGATGATAGAGATCCAGTTCCCAGACTTGAGGATAAAAAAACACACATCCCTGCTGTCACACTAGTGCAAGACACACACGCTTGAAAGGTTGTTTACTTAGCTCTGACCTGTCAAAGGAAGAGGTTGGAATGAAGGAAGACACGGAGCAAAGAGAGCGTGACCACAAGCAGAGACATGATGGATCTGTTATTTTCTGGTGATGGGCTCATTTTGATGATGTTCTCCTTTGTGCTCCTGCAGCCTTTCGTCAAGAGGAAACTGCTAGCTTTGATTCCTGGGACCCCAGCCTAAATTGCATTGAACAGACAACGGAATGGGGGGCTTGTTCTCAAACCTGCGGCATGGGAGTATCCACTAGGGTTACCAACAAGAATCGCCACTGTGAGCTGGTGAAGCAGGCCCGCTTGTGCATGGTCAGACCCTGTGAGGACCAGCAAGACCAGACAGCTGTCATGCTGCCAAAGGTGAGACTTTGGGTAAGTTATTGTTTCTCTTTCTATGAATCCTGAATAATCATCTTTTGTGCCTACAGAGAGGCAGTAAATGCCAGAGGATGGTGAGGAGCGACACAGCCGTCCACCTTTCTTATAAGAACTGCACCAGTGTGCACACATACAAACCTCGCTACTGTGGCTCCTGCACGGATGGACGCTGCTGCACCCCTCACAGAACCAAGACCGCCTTGGTGGATTTCACATGTCCAGGCAGTAAAACCAGCAAGAGGCCTGTCATGGTCATCCTGACCTGTGCGTGCCACAATAACTGCCCACGAGACAACGCGGTGTGGCAACCTTCAGAGCTGACCTACAGTGGCATGAAGTGAACAATCTATGGAAATATTCATTTGAGCTGGAGAGCAGGACCAATGCCCGTGCAACAACTGTTTAACATGAGTTGCATCAACTCTAAACTTTAGTGAGCACTTCTGTTGTATATAAATAGTTCAGAGAGGTCGGATTTATGATTGACGACATGTGGACACTCTTGTGCACATGAGAGTCTATTATTCTTTTTAGAATGAAAGCGCTTAAACCTTAGGAGATGAAGAGGCTCTCTTCTGATAAATTGAACTATAAACTAAAAAGTACTGTTGTTGTGACAAAAAGCTTTATTTGAGGACCAAGGCAGTGAGAATATAATTTCAGGTTTGCCTTTAACCCTTAACACTTATTGTAATAGTTTATATCACTGCAAGGGTCGAAATGAAAGCTTGCAGTGGACAGTTTTCAAGTGTGGGATGCATTTTTGAAATAACTGGACCGTGCTCGACGACCTGGCCCTAAAAAAAAATGGGCTCAACCTGTGATCAGAGGACATTATTGAGACTCTGTGCCATTTCTCACGTCTGCCTGAAATCACCTGCCTTGTTGTAATCCATGCAATTGTTATTTGCTGGTGTAAATGACAGGAGATTTTTTTGCTCTACAGTTGATTTTTTTCCCCTATTTTTATTGTTTTTTTGCACCAAACTTATAACTGTTACCAGGGAGGTTGTGGTATCCTGCAAAAATCATCTTTTAATAATTAATGTTAATTAATTAATCTCATAAATGGTATCAGCGACTAAAGAAGAGTAGATGAATGTATGTATGACTGACTGTATGTTGTTATCTCCAGCTGGATTTGACACTGTTTTTATGAATTTGCCTTTTTACACCAACACAATGGATCTGAAATAAAAACAACCACAATATAAAGTGTAGACACAGCTTTTATTTGAAAGATTAGACAAAAATATGACATCCACTGTTTAGGACAGGGGTATCAAACTCAATTTACCTGGGGGCCACTGGAGCTAGGGTCTGGGCAAGGCTGGGCCGCATCAGGTGTTCCAAAAAAAAAAAAAAAACGCATTTATTAAAAACAGAAAAATATACAAACTTTTTCAGTGCTTTGGTTCCGATTTTCTACAATAAAAGCTCTGATAAAACATTCCACTGTTCTCAAATATCTTAATTTTTATTTTTCTGCACAAGATAAGATGAAAAATAAATAAACAAATCAAGAATAAAGAAAATCAGCAATCAGTAATAAATAAATATAATAATAATAATAAAACGGCAAATAATAAAAACTTAAGAAACCACATATAGTTGGTGGGTAGACAAATTATTTTTTTCAGATTAAAATTAACAAAGCATTATTAGAGCCGTGTAGACATGACAAAACACGACTATAGTCACATTTATACTCTTTTTATTTACAACATATTGCATAACTGCAGGGTCTTGAGACACATACATAGCCAAAAACCTACCACTTCCACACGGATAGGGAGGGTAACTATTAACAGTTATTTAACCTTTAACATGAACATTAATCAAACGTAATAATTTTTTCTGGGTACATGATACCATACAGCATCCATATCAAACTTGCGCGGGCCGCACTAACATTAAACTTTCATATCAAAGCGGGGGCCTCAAACTAGTGTCCTGTGGGCCACATTTGGCCCGCGGGCCGCGTGTTTGAGACCCATGGTTTAGGATTTACAGACATAGATATGTCTTTATTAGTCCCACGAGTGGAAATTCAACAGTATTTAGGGGCTTTGCCGTTTGATACCTGGGCCTTCACTGATGTAACTCCACAATAGGAGATAGGCCACAATAGGCCACCAGTCCAGGGTGTACCCAGCCTGTATAGAAAATCGATGGATGGATGCATTTTTTGAAGAGCACAGCATGCATCAGTAATATTCATTCATTCATTCATTTTCTACCGCTTATCCTCACAAGGGTCGCGGGGGTGCTGGAGCCTATCCCAGCTGTCTTCGGGCGAGAAGCGGGGTACATACTGGACTGGTGGCCAGCCAATCAAAGGGCACATATAGACAAACAATTTGGAGTGGCCAATTAACCTAGCATGTTTTTGGAATGTGGGAGGAAACCGGAGTACCCGGAGAAAACCCACGCATGCACGGGGAGAACATGCAAACTCCACACAGAGATGGCCGAGGGTGGAATTGAACCCTGATCTCCTAGTTGTGAGGTCTGCGCGCTACCACTCCACCACCGGGCAGCCCCCCAATCAGTAATATTGTCCAAAAAATGTCCAGTGTCCAATACCAGTACTTTGTATGAAGGTACATTGTACAGAATTTCACCTCACTTCACAGCAACTTCAACCCTCATTTCAAGCCTCACTGGTGGTTGACGTTGACCTATACTGCTGAACCGTACTCATGAGGTCACAGTGGAAAACCCTGCTCGTCCTTTGGGGAGCTATTTCAAGCAGAACTCTAGGAAAAAGCTTTGGACTCGGCAGGGAAATGTTCTCCCCGTGCATGCGTGGGTTTTCTCCGGGTACTCCGGTTTCCTCCCACATTCCAAAAACATGCTAGGTTAATTGGCCACTCCAAATTGTCCATAGGTATGAATGTGAGTGTGAATGGTTGTTTGTCTATATGTGCCCTGTGATTGGCTGGCGACCAGTCCAGGGTGTACCCCGCCTCTCGCCCGAAGACAGCTGGAATAGGCTCCAGCACCCCTTCAACCCTTGTGAGGATAAGCGGTAGAAAATGAATGAATGAATAGTACATAGGCCAAGGAAGAACAACGTTACGTTTTATTTTTGTATTTATTTTTACTTAATTTACTTTTATTTAATTCATGTCAGAATAGCCTGTTTTTACAGATGGTTCTGTTTGTGACTTGTTTTCGTATGCTACTCCATGGTGGCCAAAAACCCATGGCAAATGACTTCTACATAATGCTGAATAACAATATCATAAGAATAGAAACTGTATGATGCAATACAGTTGTACAATACTGCAAACTACAATACAGCGATGTTTTGTGTAAAAAAAGAGTACCTGTCTGATAACTCCGACAAAACATTATTGTCAATATCCCTTTATTATGAAAATATTTTCATTTTAATTTTTATCAACGTATTTGTATTGAAACAAATATAAACAGATAATACTATATGTTGTATATTTTTCAAAGCATCGATTTCAAGCAGTACAGTAATGCCATGATTTTATGTTAAGTTACATTGAAATACTTCCGCTTTTACTGAAGGACAGTAAGACAGGAAACCACTGGTAGAGGAAGAGACGGTTGAGTCAAAGAAATAATATAAATATTTTTATCCTCTGTATTTATATTTTAAAGAAAGTAACAACTGGCTTTTCTTCTGTTCTCCCCATGCATTGGTTTTCTGTGTGTTAACTTTTATGAATGTGAATATGAACTTTAAAAACTAATAATTTTGCTTTACTGTCACCATTGAAGGCAGCTATTCTGTCATGACGTCAGGGTAAACATGAGGAGGGCCTCCGAACGTCTGGCCTTCGTAGACCAGGTAGGCTACTGGCCTAGTAGGATGCAGACCCCGAATTCATTCATTCATTTTCTACCGCTTATCCTCATGAGGGTGGCAGGGGGTGCTGGAGCCTATCCCAGCTGTCTTCAGGTGAGAGGCAGGGTACACCCTGGACTGGTGGCCAGCCAATCACAGGGCACATATAGACAAACAACCATTCACACTCACATTCATACCTATGGACAATTTGGAGTCGCCAATTAACCTAGCATGTTTTTGGAATGTGGGAGGAAACCGGAGTACCCGGAGAAAACCCACGCATGCACGGGGAGAACATGCAAACTCCACACAGAGATGGCCGAGGGTGGAATTGAATCAGGGTCTCCTAGCTGTCAGGTCTGCTGCTATGCTGATTGATGGGTATGAAGCATAGCGAGAGTAGACGCTGCCCTCTAGCGGTGTATAGGAATATAGCTATGAAGCGGCAGTGATCTCTGTTGCTGACATTGTAAATACAGTATATCTTTTTAGGAAGGACACATTTTTGTCACAAGTTTATTTCTTAAAATGCATAACAAGAATTGACAACCCCCAGTTTTTTTTCCAGTTATTGATTGAAATTCAATTCATTCATTTCGGGCGAGAGGCGGGGTACACCCTGGACTACAAAGCGGTAAAGGGGGTAAAGGTAAAATAGACATATTTCTCCTTGAACTGAACTCATGCGGAACTAAAAGTGTCTCTGATTATGGAGCCAATGAACATGATTATTAGAATGCCAACGTAATGCATTTATAATAAAGGCGCTTGTCAGGTTGCTGCTGTGCTTTGGTGATTGGTGGCTGCAGTTTCCTGTTTGGATCGGGTAAGGAATCCATGAGCACCAGAGGGGCCTCATTTGCACCATCATTGTGCGGGCAGGGGCTGAAGTACGGGAAAATTCTCTCATTGAAAGCACCGCCGTTGAAAGAATAGATGAGAGTGGTGGTGTCCACATTGTAGAAGGACACCAGACCTTCCTCGTAATCTACAAACACTCCGATATGCTCAGGTTTGCTTTTGAAGCGCAGTCGGACAAGACTATTGTGGAGAGCCTTCAGATGTTTGTTATTTCTCCATCTGAGCAGCCAGGTGTTACTCCAGAATTTATCAGTGAGATTCCGGGTCTGGCAACTCCTACATCCCAGTCGGTCTTCATTGCAGCCTGAAAAAGTAGAATCTTCCTTTGGTAAAGCCCTGATTTGCCAGCACGAAGGCATAATTGCACAATTGTTTCAGTCCACTTGAGAAACACAAAATGTCCTAAGTCCACACTCGTTTTAAATCCTCCGAATAGATCAGCATGTCACTTTCAGAGGAAAGGTCGTAGGTCATGTCCACTGCATACTGCTGTCGGACTATATCCAATCTTTGGCCTTCAGGGACACTTGCCAGATCTGTGATTGGCTGTGCTGGTTTCTTGGTTTCTTCATTGGTTCTTCATGAAAAACCTTTCCACAACATGCCCTGAAGCTTACAGCAGCCGGTTCCATCTTCTTGCTCATAGTGTCTTGATTCAGAGCCATCCTCACATCCTCGTTTAAGGTATTTGCTCAATTTTGCTAGCTAAAGATAAAAGCTAAAACAAACACATAGTCTAAAAAATACAGATAAAAGATACTTTTACACAAAAAGCACACAAAAAAGGACTAACGTGACAACTGACAGTTAAGTTGAAAACATCGGGTACGCATATGACAGCTTGCCAGCTTTCCAGACGCCTTGATGCCCCTGCGAACAAAGGAAAAGATGCCTTGATGCCCCTGCAAACAAAGGAAAAGATGCCTTGATGCCCCTGCAAACAAAGGAAAAGATGCCTTGATGCCCCTGCGAACAAAGGAAAAGATGCCTTTACGCCCCCGCGAACAAAGGAAAAGATGCCTTGATGCCCCTGTGAACACAGGAAAAGATGCCTTGATGCCCCTGTGAACAAAGGAAAAGATGCCTTGATGCCCCTGTGAACAAAGGAAAAGATGCCTTGATGCCCCTGCGAACAAAGGAAAAGATGCCTTGATGCCCCTGCGAACAAAGGAAAAGATGCCTTGATGCCCCTGCGAACAAAGGAAAAGATGCCTTGATGCCCCTGCGAACAAAGAAAAAGATGCCCTGATGCCCCTGTGAACAAAGGAAAAGATGCCTTGATGCCCCTGTGAACACAGGAAAAGATGCCTTGATGCCCCTGCGAACAAAGGAAAAGATGCCTTGATGCCCCTGCGAACAAAGGAAAAGATGCCTTGATGCCCCTGCGAACAAAGGAAAAGATGCCTTGATGCCCCTGTGAACACAGGAAAAGATGCCTTGATGCCCCTGTGAACAAAGGAAAAGATACCTTGATGCCCCTGTGAACAAAGGAAAAGATGCCTTGATGCCCCTGCGAACAAAGGAAAAGATGCCTTGATGCCCCTGCGAACAAAGGAAAAGATGCCTTGATGCCCCTGTGAACACAGGAAAAGATGCCTTGATGCCCCTGTGAACAAAGGAAAAGATACCTTGATGCCCCTGTGAACAAAGGAAAAGATGCCTTGATGCCCCTGCGAACACAGGAAAAGATGCCTTGATGCCCCCGCAAACAAAAGAAAAGATGCCTTTATGCCCCCGCGAACAAAGGAAAAGATGCCTTAATGCCCCTGTGAACAAAGGAAAAGATGCCTTTACGCCCCCGCGAACAAAGGAAAAGATGCCTTGATGCCCCTGTGAACACAGGAAAAGATGCCTTGATGCCCCTGTGAACAAAGGAAAAGATGCCTTGATGCCCCTGTGAACAAAGGAAAAGATGCCTTGATGCCCCTGCGAACAAAGGAAAAGATGCCTTGATGCCCCTGCGAACAAAGGAAAAGATGCCTGGATGCCCCTGCGAACAAAGGAAAAGATGCCTTGATGCCCCTGCGAACAAAGGAAAAGATGCCTTGATGCCCCTGCGAACAAAGGAAAAGATGCCCTGATGCCCCTGTGAACAAAGGAAAAGATGCCTTGATGCCCCTGTGAACACAGGAAAAGATGCCTTGATGCCCCTGCGAACAAAGGAAAAGATGCCTTGATGCCCCTGCGAACAAAGGAAAAGATGCCTTGATGCCCCTGCGAACAAAGGAAAAGATGCCTTGATGCCCCTGTGAACACAGGAAAAGATGCCTTGATGCCCCTGTGAACAAAGGAAAAGATACCTTGATGCCCCTGTGAACAAAGGAAAAGATGCCTTGATGCCCCTGCGAACACAGGAAAAGATGCCTTGATGCCCCCGCAAACAAAAGAAAAGATGCCTTTATGCCCCCGCGAACAAAGGAAAAGATGCCTTAATGCCCCTGTGAACAAAGGAAAAGATGCCTTGATGCCCCTGCAAACAAAGGAAAAGATGCCTTAATGTCCCTGCGAACAAAGGACCCTGTGAACAAAGGAAAAGATGCCTTGATGCCCCTGTGAACAAAGGAAAATATGCCTTGATGCCCCTGCAAACAAAGAAAAAGATGCCTTAATGCCCCTGCAAACAAAGGAAAAGGTACCTTGATGCCCCTGCAAACAAAGGAAAAGATGCCTTGATGCCCCTGCGAACAAAGGAAAAGATGCCTTGATGCCCCTGCGAACAAAGGAAAAGATGCCTTGATGCCCCTGTGAACAAAGGAAAAGATACCTTGATGCCCCTGTGAACAAAGGAAAAAATGCCTTGATGCCCCTGCAAACAAAAGAAAAGATGCCTTGATGCCCCCACGAACAAAGGAAAGGATGCCTTGATGCCCCTGGGAACACAGGAAAAGATGCCTTGATGCCACTGCGAACAAAGGAAAAGATGCCTTGATGCCCCTGCAAACAAAGGAAAAAAGATGCCTTGATGCCCCTGCGAACAAAGGAAAAGATGCCCTGATGCCCCTGTGAACAAAGGAAAAGATGCCTTGATGCCCCTGTGAACACAGGAAAAGATGCCTTGATGCCCCTGTGAACAAAGGAAAAGATACATTGATGCCCCTGCAAACAAAAGAAAAGATGCCTTGATGCCCCTGTGAACAAAGGAAAAGATGCCTTAATGCCCCTGTGAACAAAGGAAAAGATGCCTTGATGCCCCTGCAAACAAAGGAAAAGATGCCTTAATGTCCCTGCGAACAAAGGACCCTGTGAACAAAGGAAAAGATGCCTTGATGCCCCTGTGAACAAAGGAAAATATGCCTTGATGCCCCTGCAAACAAAGGAAAAGATGCCTTAATGCCCCTGCGAACAAAGGAAAAGATACCTCGATGCCCCTGTGAACAAAGGAAAAGATTCCTTGATGCCCCTGTGAACAAAGGAAAAGATGCCTTGATGCCCCTGCGAACACAGGAAAAGATGCCTTGATGCCCCTGCAAACAAAAGAAAAGATGCCTTGATGCCCCCGCGAACAAAGGAAAAGATGCCTTGATGCCCCCGCGAACAAAGGAAAAGATGCCTTGATGCCCCTGCGAACAAAGGAAAAAAGATGCCTTGATGCCCCTGCGAACAAAGGAAAAGATGCCTTGATGCCCCTATGAACAAAGGAAAAGATGCCTTCATGCCCCTGCTAACAAAGGAAAAGATGCCTTGATGCCCCTGCGAACAAAGGAAAAGATGCCTTGATGCCCCTATGAACAAAGGAAAAGATGCCTTGATGCCCCTATGAACAAAGGAAAAGATGCCTTGATGCCCCTGTGAACAAAGGTAAAGATGCCTTGATGCCCCTGCGAACAAAGGAAAAGATGCCTTGATGCCCCTGCGAACACAGGAAAAGATGCCTTGATGCCCCTGTGAACAAAGGAAATATGCCTTGATGCCCCTGTGAACAAAGGAAAAGATTCCTTTATGCCCCTGCAAACAAAGGAAAAGATGCCTTGATGCCCCTGCGAACAAAGGAAATGATGCCTTGATGCCCCTGCGAACAAACAAAAGCAGAAACACCATGAAGGAAGCGGTTCAAGCAAGGGCAGCGACGAAAACTGATTGGTCCAGGACTCCAGCCTCTTACACAATCTTGAGTGTATAAAAGGCTGGGCAGGGAAAGGAAGGGTGCTTTTTTGCAGCTGCGCTGTAATAAGACCCGCCTACTTGTAGGCATACAGGGACTGCAGATAAGCCTGGACGTCTGTATTAGGTGTTGTTGTCAGGAATAAACAATCTGGTTCTCATTCTATGATTTGGTTCTTTAAGATTCCCTTATCCTCTATTCGAAACCCACTAAGAGTCCTCAGGGGAGGTTTTCTACATTGTCCACACTGTGCTGATTCATGATGCGAACCTCAGACCAGTTCTTGGTGTGTAGAGTGGAAGATGAGAAGGAGCGAGCACCTCTAATGAGCTCAAGGTGATCTTCCATGCCTGAGAGGTGCTTCAGTTTGGTGCGAGTCATCTGAAGTTGGATTATTTCTTCTTTCAGCTCTTTGAGCAAAATTTCAGCTTGCTGCTCAGCCGCTTTGTGTTTGTTTTCAATGGCCTGACCCATCTTAGCCATCTGCATCTTGATGGAACTTGGAAAATCCAGCTGCTCCTGAACCTTCTTTTCTCGGCCTTTTGCTTCCGCAGACCAGCCTTCTGCTGCAGATACTCGTCCTCTATAGACATGGTGTCGTGTCCCTGGTGTTCTACACAAGATGCACAGAAATGAGCAAGGTCGTTCCTGCAGAAAGACTCACAAAACTTGTTGTGTTTCTTGCATATTTTATCTGAGAGGTTCTTCCCAGGATGAGTCAGCTTGTGACTCAAAGAGACAGCATTCCTCCGGTGAGGCTCCAGGTGAGTTCCACAATAAGACACCAAGCAAACCAAACATGTCTTTATGGCTTTGTATTTGATGCCAAGGCAACAGTCGCACGGCACTTCGTCTGGTTTGAGCGGTATGGCGTGATGGGCCTTGAAGTTCTCCACTATCTCCTTGAAGCCGGTGTTGACATTCAGTTTGAGACCTTTGGTGAACTTTGGGGCAATGACACTGCTCTTTGCCCTTCTAGTGCTTGCTGATACATGCCTGGCAGAAGTTGTGGCCGCATGGTGACAAAACGGGCTCGGTAAACACGTCCAGGCAGGTGGAGCACAGGAACTGGTCTTCAGACAAGAAACTGCTTGCTGTGGCCATGTCTGCAGAAAGACACAACGCAAAGACCAATGGACTCACTTACATATGAGAGTAATTCAAATATAAGCACTTCCACAACAAGAAAGCTAGCATGCCTTTTTAGTTAGCTCTACAAAGGTTGAATTGAGGCTTCTTGTTTGTTAAAGACCTTTCAGTCTTAATCATTAAGACATGTACAGTGTGGGGTTATCCTATTTATGTCTTCGGTCTGTTATTGTTGCCACCGGGCATGCTGCAGCTGCAGCTGGAATGGTAAAAGTTAAAGAGGCAAGATGGCGCCGTGGTGCAGGGGTGAAGTTCACAACACAGACAAGACGAGAGCTTTTTGGCCTGGGTGACAGTTTAGCTGGGGTGGATGTCACCAAGAACTTGGGTTTATCCCCCAGCAAGACGGCTGCGGCGTCGGGAGCTGCCGGAGGGACAGCGAGGGAAACATCCGGCCGATCGTGGAGGACATCATGCAATGGGAGAGGTGGACTATCCGTTGAGGCAGAGAGGGAGGCTGGATGTGTGGTAGATTTGGACCGTGGAGATGGGAGACGGAAAGTGATGGTGTCCATTAGGAGCTCAGCCTCGCGGACCCTGTGCATGGTAGTAATGAGCTCCTCCAACTCGTGGGTTTTTTCCCAGGAGGATCGAGCAGTCATGGCAGCCGGAAGTGGAGGTAAGTGGGGCCATGGTGGTTAAGGTTGCTGAAAAACAGTAGGCAGACGGCCAGAGCAAGGCTGAAAGTTCACGGTTCTGCTTATGGCAGGCAGCAGTGGAGTAGAAGAGTGGTGGTTAGCGGAGACAGAGACTTACACTTACTCTGTGTAGAAACGGCGTCGGGTTCGCAACTGAGAAGTAGCAACAGTACAGGATATGAAGGAGCGAGACTTACAGACAAGGGCCCAGAAAAGGGCCCAATACAGTTCTGACATTCGTGGAAAGACTATATAAATCTTGTACAATAGTTTGTATGTCTGGGCCTTACCTTCACGTTTCGTCGTTGTGCAAAGTCAAGTTTCATTTCTGAGCCTCCCTTGTCCTCTGTGCCTTATATTAACCCATTAATAGCCCAATCTGGTCTTTGGACAAGAAGTACGCTCAAGTGTGAGCCTTCTGTGTTTGTTGGGCATTTTCTAAACCTGTTGTTGGCTCCTCCCTGAGCCCCAAAACCTGCTTTTTGTTTGTTTTACCATAACATCGACATACACAATATACTTTCATTTAATGTTCCTTTTGGGGACATTTGTTCTAATAAAGAGCCTGCTGACCAGCTGCATCTCCGTCTGGTCTGGGAGCTGTAAGGCCTCGGACTGGATGTTACTGCAGAGAGTGGTGAGGACAGCGGAGAAGATCATTGGGACCCCTCTCCCTCCCATTCAGGACATAGCAAACATATCAAGAGCTCATCGGATCTACTCTGACCCCACACACCCCCAGCATGGACTGTTTGGGAGAAGGCTCTGCAGCATCCGCTGTAGAACAACCAGGTTTAGAGACAGCTACTTCCCCCTGGCCATCAGACTGCTCAATGCCAAATAAGCCCCTCTACCTGCCCACACGCACACGCAAAACTTAAATTATTCTTATTTATTCAAAATTATTTCAATTATTTGTACAAATTACTGTTTACACAGTACATTGTTGTTCATATTTGATGTCCTCTATTTATTCTCCACATTATTATTATAATTATTTATTTCTATTTAATTTTAACTTAATTAACTTTAATTTAATTCTAATAAAAACATTTCCCATAGCCATTAAAAAATTACAGTTTTAGTGCAAATATGATGACATGATGTATCAAAAACATTACCAACATTTTACGAGTGATAAAGTATGTCAAAAATAATAAACAAAATGCCATTTTCTGACGTCTCTCTGCAATACCGTTACAGTCCAGCAGTGGGCGCTAACGTTTCATTATTATTTCTCTGCCTTCACAAAGCTGCATGTATTATGAGTAGTAATTAGTAAGTAATAAATATTGACATCATTTTCTCATCTTTGTCAGAATAGTGAGTGATTCATTTGACTTCATTAGAAAAATAACATGTTTATATACAGTCGGGCAGTTCATTGTAGAATTTGGTTTGTTAGACTTTAACCTTTGAGATTAAAGTTGTAAATTTATGAGAATAAAATAAATGTATGAGACAAAAATGGGCACATACATGAAAAAAACTCTATACTATATTTACAAAAATAAAATTTACAAGAACATTTTTTTTTAGATTACAATTAAATTTATGAGGATAAAGTCAGAAATGGGTGTGGGAGTGGTTAGTGTGCAGGCCACACAGCTTGGAGACTGGAGTTTAATTCCACCCTCGGCCATCTCATTTTCGTATTTGTAGAAAAATATAGAAAACCTAAATATCCTATTTAGAGTGTCCCCACACATCTTAAGGTAAACAATGGAAACATATGAAAAATAATTGTCAATGACGTTGCCAGTGACGCCATATTAGTTGCTATGTTGGACGCTCTGAGTTTGGAATGCTTTTATTGGGACCAGAAATCATGATGTGAATGTGATTGTGGACAGACTAGAACATGGAGTGTTCACCCTCCAGTAGTATCACAGTGTATTCTTAAAGGTCATCCAACATTCTTAAACACAGACAGCAAGTGAGTAAATAGCACACATTTTCTTTTGCATAAATTACATATTAGCGCGCAGACCTCACAGCTCGGAGACCAGGGTTCAATTCCACCCTCGGCCATCTCTGTGTGGAGTTTACATGTTCTCCCCGTGCATGCGTGGGTTTTCTCCGGGTACTCCGGTTTCCTCCCACATTCCAAAAACATGCTAGGTTAATTGGTGACTCCAAATTGTCCATAGGTATGAATGTGAGTGTGAATGGTTGTTTGTCTATATGTGCCCTGTGATTGGCTGGTGACCAGTCCAAGGTGTACCCTACCTTTTGCCCCAAGACAGCTGGGATAGGCTCCAGCACCTCCCGCGACCATCTTGAGGATAAGCGGTGGAAAATGAATGAATGAATGAAAACGTGCTAGGTTAATGCTAGGTCCATAGGTATGAATGTGAGTGTGAATGGTTGTTTGTCTATATGTGCCCTGTGATTGGCTGGTGACCAGTCCAGGGTGTACCCCGCCTCTTGCCCGAAGACAGCTGGGATAGGCTCCAGCACCCCCGCGACCCTCTTGAGGATAAGCGGTAGAAAATGAATGAATGAATGAATTAATTACATATACTGTATATATACATGTCATCGTCGAATAATTCATATAAATGTTGCTTGAATGTTGTATTCACCAAAGTTTCAGATCATGAAGGTTTGCACATTTGGAAGTGAGCCATGATAAAAGTTTGGAATGACTCTGAACGCTACGTTTCAGAGAATTTCTGGCTTCCTGTGATGTCACAATGTAACAGGCTTCCTTATATGGGCATGCACTGTAGGACTGCCCTCCCGACAGCTCTGTTTCGCTGTGTTTACGATTGTTAGCTATGGCTCCCAGGAACTCTTTTTACGAGGCAAGCTCAGGCGGAAGTGGTTGGAGTTGGTGATTCCTAGCAGCAGCATTTCACACGAGGCTTTTTTTTTTGTGAACATGAATATGGATTATCGGCAAGCCGGAAGCAGTGCGCTCTTGCTAGGAAAGGTGAATTAATGTCGGACACACCATGACTGCATTCACTAAACGCGGACCTGTGTTAACACTCTTTGGGTTCATACACGGTAAGTCAGGGGTCTCTAGCAAGTCGCTCCTAACCACTTTTCAATTAGCTCTCCAAAGGATTTATTCATTTATTATCAACTCCTATACCCACAAAATGAGAAAGTGGTGTGCAAAGTAGGTGTGCTCAGAGGCAAATTAGTTTTAAAATTAGTAGACAGTTTTGGAAACCCAAGGAAATACTGCATAATAGGTATGAATAGGTGCAGATTCTGGGAGATCTAGAAGGGTTATTTTGTGTTGCTGCTCTATAGGAATCCACAACTCGAAAAATGATCATAATAGGTCCCCTTTAAAGACAGCCCTTATGCCCTGTAGCACCTTTAGCTGTGACATCATACCAGTAAAACATTGTTTTCTGTGTAATTGAAGGTTTTAGAGCCTTTGTGCCGATGACAGAGCTACTTTGTCACATAAATATTGCATCATCATATTTGAGGGTATTGATAACATAACTAAAGACCAGAAAAGCTCTCATCAAGTCCTTTCATTTGATGTATGATTCAATGTGGTGTGACTTAATGAGATAACAATTACATGTAGTATAATTAGGCTATTAATTAAGTTGCAGCAACAGATCAGTTCCTGAAGTCAACAAAATGTTATTTTCACCCGAGATTACATCCATGCTAAATGCATGTTATATGCTGCTGATGAGATCAGATGAACAAATGGGTTTTATTATTTCAGCGCCGTGATGCATTAAAGGTCTGCAACATGTGCCCTAATTAATCCAACAACTGCGCACACATCCTCCTAAATAACAGTCAGACTTCATTAGAACTCAACCAACCAAAGAAGGGATTAAGTCTGATTTTCCACAAAGAGAAGAAAGATATGTTCCCAGAATATTTGGGATTAATGAGGTGTTATAGGTGCTTCAATTGATTGTTTTTTTTACTTTCATATGGAAATGAGTCATCGGCTTCAATGCACAGTCTTTGTTGTGGTAATGGCCTTCAAAACAAACAAATAAACAAACTAACCAACCCTTTTATTAAAGGTATGTGAAGGTTGATAATTAATCTGTCTTTGCAACTGGGAGCTGCTGCGGAGAGCAGCGGCAACATCGTTCTCACACGTTCCCACGCACTTTGGAATTGCATCACTCAAGCCAAAAGCTGTACTGTAATTTGGCTGCTTAGGTTTTGCACTTGCTGCACAGCTCTTGGACCGACCATGTGCGACTTGTGTAGTTGGACATTTTATCAAGTGATTTGTTTCTTTTCAACCAAGTGCTCATGGGATGGTTTGCTGTTGGGTTGGCTTACCGAAAAATTGGATGAATGCCATTTTCATTCATTCATTCATTTTCTACCGCTTTTCCTCACAAAGGTCGCAGGGGGTGCTGGAGCCTATCCCAGCTGTCTTTGGGCGAGAGGTGGGGTACACCCTTGACTGGTCGCCAGCCAATCACAGGGCACATATAGACAAACAACCATTCACACTCACATTCCTACCTATGGACAATTTGGAGTCACCAATTAACCTAGCATGTTTTTGGAATGTGGGAGGAAACCGGAGTACCCGGAGAAAACCCACGCATGCACGGGGAGAACATGCAAACTCCACACAGAGATGGCCGAGGGTGGAAGTGAACCCTGGTCTCCTAGCTGTGAGGTCTGCGCGCTAACCACTCGACCGCCGTGCCGCCTGAATGCCATTTTCATATTCCTTATCACACTAAAACACTTGCAGTTTCATTCTCGTAGTACTAAGATAGAGTATTAGTGACGCATTATATGAGAATAATGTCGTAAGTGTACGTGAATAAAGTCATAAGTTTCAGAGAAAAAAGTTGTAAATTTACGAGAATAGTTGGAAATTTACAAGAAAAAAAGTTTTACATTAAAAAAATATATATAAAAAGTTGTCAATTTACAGGAAGAAAAGTCTTAAGTTTACATGAATAAAGTCGTAAATTTATGAGAAAAAAGTTATAAACCTACCAGAATAAAGTTGTGAACTGAAGTTGTAATATTAAGGCCAAAGATTGTGTAAGCCTCCGCCTTTCATAGCCGTCTCAGGAAATGCCTGTCACAAATGTTAGAATAAAGTTTTTTTTTTTTAATTCATAAGAATAAAAAACAGAATGATGAGACTTTTATTTTTTGTATTTTTTTCAGGGCTTTTCACCTGCCTAAAAGTAATCTTCGTTGAATCTGCCAGTTTTACTCTCCCCCCCTCAATAAAGCTAAAATACATAAAAAGTCCATCAGCAGCAAAGTACAATTTGTCATACCTAAATAAAAACTTATAAAGAAGGTTTTCCAAGAGACTTTGTGATATGGTGGATTGCTTTGGGAACTTTTTCATCTTTTGTTGGAAAAATGAGTGTTCGGCCACACCAATTTCATTCTAGTAGTACTAAGCTAGAAACTATGACGTAGTACTAGTGACGCATTATATGAGAATAATGTCGTAAGTGTACGTGAATAAAGTCATAAGTTTCCAAGAAAAAAGTTGTACATTTACGAGAATAAAGTCGGAAATTTACAAGAAAAAAAGTTTTACATTTAAAAAAAAACAAAAAAAAAGTTGTCAATTTACAGGAAGAAAAGTCTTAAGTCTTAAGTTTACATGAATAAAGTCGTTAATATATGAGAAAAAAAGCCAAATATCATGTAAGCTGGACGGCACGGCGGTCTAGTGGTTAGCGCGCAGACCTCACAGCTAGGAGACCAGGGTTCAATTCCACCCTCGGCCATCTCTGTGTGGAGTTTGCATGTTCTCCCCGTGCATGCGTGGGTTTTCTCCGGGTACTCCGGTTTCCTCCCACATTCCAAAAACATGCTAGGTTAATTGGTGACTCCAAATTGTCCATAGGTATGAATGTGAGTGTGAATGGTTGTTTGTCTATATGTGCCCTATGATTGGCCGGCGACCAGTCCAGGGTGTACCCCACCTCTCGCCCGAAGACAGCTGGGATAGGCTCCAGCACCCCCGCCACCCTCATGAGGAAAAAGCAGTAGAAAATGAATGAATGAATCATGTAAGCCTCCGCCTTTCATAGCTGCCTCAGGAAATGCCTGTCACAAATGTTAGAATGAAGTTTTTTTTTTTAATTCACAAGAATAAAGTCATGAATAAACTTGTACAGGCATTGCCTGAGACAGCTATGAAAACAGGGCTAATGTGACATTTGGCCCCTGGCATGTGAGGGGGCGGGGAAAGGAAGGCGGAAATGAGAGGGGCTAGATATGCTAATCTGGTTGTGCAACTGCTCTATTTTGCTGCCACATTATAAATAAAAGCATGCCTGAAGCAAGAGGAACGTTTCCTTTCTTCCTGAAGAGTTATGCCCTATTTTCTCTCTGACACGTATGACAGGACGAGATGTAGTATTATGACTTTATTTTAGGAAATTAGCAACCCCGTGCATGCGTGGGTTTTCTCCGGGTACTCCGGTTTCCTCCCACATTCCAAAAACATGCTAGGTTAATTGGCCACTGCAAATTGTCCATAGGTATGAATGTGAGTGTGAATGGTTGTTTGTCTATATGTGCCCTGTGATTGGCTGGCCACCAGTCCAGGGTGTACCCCGCCTCTCGCCCGAAGACAACTGGGATAGGCTCCAGCACCCCCAGCGACCCTGGTGAGGATAAGCGGTAGAAAATGAATGAATGAAAGTAAGAAATTTCAGATTTCAGATTCAGAAGTTGAACACTTACGAGAATAGACTCGTAAATTTATGAAATTAAATGTATTAAAAGTTGTAATATTAAGAGCTTAAAGTCATAAATATGAAAAAAATCATAAATTTATGAAAATACTTTTGAGAATTTATGAGAAAACAAGTCTTAATATTACAACAATAAGGGCCTACATTTCTGTGAATAAAGTTGTAATTTTCTGAGAATAAACTTCATTCATTCATTCATTCATTTTCTCGGGTCTCCTAAGGCCAAAGATCGTGTAAGCCTCCGCCTTTCATAGCTGTCTCAGGAAATGCCTGTCACAAATGTTGGAATAAAGTTTTTTTTTAATTCATAAGAATAAAAAACAGAATGATGAGACTTTTATTTTTTGTATTTTTTTCACCCCCCCTCAATAAAGCTAAAATACATAAAAAGTCCATCAGCAGCAAAGTACAATTTGTCATACCTAAATAAAAACCTTACAAAGAACATTTTCCTAGAGACTTTGTGATATGGTGGATTGCTTTGGGAACTTTCACCTTTTGTAGGAAAAATGAGTGTTCGGCCACACCAGTAGGTGTCATGGATGTCTTTTTCTGCAGCAGTTGAAATTGAGGTTGGAGTTGTCATGGAGCAAAATGTTGTTTCCTAAACAAAATATCTGCAGCTGCTGGAGCCAGTAGATGGTGCAGCGGGATTAAGGATGCTATTTAAGAAAATACAAGAGTTAGTATTTGTCAAATGTTTGAAAACACTAATCAAATATAGAACTTTTCCTGCAAAGACATGCAACACAAAGTACTTTACAGAATTAAAACTATTTCCACAATTAAAAGGAAAAAACAAAGAAAAAAAAGAAAGCCGCTCCTTCCCACCCTCCATACTCGACACACACACACACACACACACACAATCACACAATCACACAACCACACACAGTAGGGAGACATGGCATGGCACTGAGGAACAAGGAAACGCCACCTTTGGGGCCGTCCACACTGGGAGGAGCTGCAGGCCGTGCCATCGGGGGACTAGCACCCGGGCCCCCCCGACTCCGAGAGACGGGCGGACCCCCACATTAAAGGGAGGAACCCCCAGCCGGCCGGGTCGAAGGGACCCAAGGATGGCACCCCCTCAGCAGACTCGAACAGCCCCCAGTGTGGAGGACCCCCCTGAGGAAACACTGGAGTTAGAAGCTGAAGACTAAGAGCATAAAATATGACTAAAAAGATAAAAACATAACACTGGAGTTAAAAGCTGAAGACTAAGAGCATAAAATATGACTAAAAAGATAAAAACAAAACACTGGAGTTAAAAGCTGAAGACTAAGAGCATAAAATAGGACTAAAAAGATAAAAACATAACACTGGAGTTAAAAGCTGAAGACTAAGAGCATAAAATATGACTAAAAAGATAAAAACAAAACACTGGAGTTAAAAGCTGAAGACTAAGAGCATAAAATATGACTAAAAAGATAAAAGCATAACACTGGAGTTAAAAGCTGAAGACTAAGAGCATAAAATAGGACTAAAAAGATAAAAGCATAACACTGGAGTTAAAAGCTGAAGACTAAGAGCATAAAATAGGACTAAAAAGATAAAAGCATAACACTGGAGTTAAAAGCTGAAGACTAAGAGCATAAAATAGGACTAAAAAGATAAAAACATAACACTGGAGTTAAAAGCCGAAGACTAAGAGCAAAAAATATGACTAAAAAGATAAAAACAAAACACTGGAGTTAAAAGCTGAAGACTAAGAGCATAAAATAGGACTAACAAGATAAAAACATAAGAAAAGTTTAAAAATATTAGTTAAAAGATTTCGCTTGTGAAGCGTCCCCAAACCGGACCAGGCACATTCCGACCACACCTCTATCCATGCACACATCCACAGTGGACAGCAGAGGACTTCATTTGTAGCAGTTTAACTTAAATCATCTTTCAAATGTTTAATATTATCATAATATATATGTTTATATGTCACTATTATATTAAAATTATAGTGTAGAATGCTACAGTATGCAAATATGCAAATGTGGAAGCAGACATACGGAGGGGGTTTAAGCGTGTGAAGCTGTGGGTCTCAAATATTCCGGATGATTGAACTCGTCGTGTGCACGCAAGACGCAAGTTCCGGGGGTTCGATCGCGCAAACTCCACCCAGCACACACACACACACACACACGACACGGGAACCTGTGGCAGCGTAGTAGGCTAAAAAAAAAGGCTTCTCGCACGGATTCCTGCAGAGAAAAGTTGTGCGGGTCAAAGTCCAAAGGGGGACGTGTGATTGGAAGACATGCTTCAAACATGGCCGTGGTAGCCGCGAGTGAACTTTCGTCCGGCGTGAAGGAAAACGGTTTTTTAGAGGTTCTGGTGCGGGGACGCTGGCACAAAGTTTGGGTTCACTTGAATGAAGAGGCGCTCACGTTAAGCTGCGAGGACACGAACTCCGTCACCGCGAATGGATCCTACCTCGACAACAACAACTCCAACAACGGTCCTACAAGTGTTCGCACCGCACACCTGGATCTGGACGAATCGGTACCGGAGACCATAGCGAACAGGAAGCGGTGCGTCAAGGTGACCAAGCAGGACGTCGGCGGACTGGGGATTAGTATCAAAGGAGGACGGGAGAATAAAATGCCTATACTGATCAGTAAGATCTTCAAGGGGCTGGCTGCAGACCAGACTCAGGCTCTTTACGTCGGAGACGCCATCCTGTCCGTCAACGGTGTCAACCTGAGGGACGCGACCCACGACGAGGCGGTGCAGGCGCTCAAACGGGCAGGGAAAGACGTGAGTGTGGAAGGTAGGAATGTTTTGGTTGTCGTAATTGCGTACAAACAGTGCCAGTGTGAGAACACAATCATTCGCTAGCATGAGTGGATAAATACTGGTGTACTTCCGGGATGTAAATGTACTTTAAAGATGTGCTTGCAATAAAGAGGGTCAAAGATCCTCTATTGAACGAGAGCCATTGGTTGCTGAAAATACGTATATTCATCCCTTAGAACTGAACTTCTGAACGCTCTAATGTCCCGCAGTGTAGTGTAGCATATGATCAACTGCATTTTTAATGAATAAAAAGCATGCGTGTGTGTGATAATAGCCTGCCACAAACAAAAGAAGAATTATTATCATGGTGCCACCTTGTTAAGGTGGACAAACGGGTGCATGTGAAGTGTTCCACGTGTTAGAGCTACAACAATTGATAAATTTATGATTAACTGATTAATTAATTTTACAAATTAATTCCACTGGCTTCCCGTCCCCCAACATATCCATTCCACGACCACTCCATACCTCACAGACCTCCTTCATCCAACCAATCCCCCGCGCGTCCCCTTCGCTCCTCAGACGCCAACCTCCTGGCACTCCCCTGTAAGACCAAGCTCCGAACCTGGGGAGACAGAACCTTCTCCCCTCTGGAGCTCTTTGCCCCATTCACTCCGTGTGTGCCTTCCCTCCTTCAAAAAACAACTAAAAACCCACCTGTTTAAATCTGTTTTAGCCTTGTTTTAGCTCTGAATTCATTCATTTTCTACCGCTTATCCTCACGAGGGTCGCAGGGGGTGCTGGTGCTGGAGCTTATCCCAGCTGTCTTCGGGCGCGAGGCGGGATACACCCTGGACTGGTGGCCAGCCAATCACAGGGCACATATAGACAAACAACCATTCACACTCACATTCATACCTATGGACAATTTGGAGTCGCTAATTAACCTAGCATGTTTTTGGAATGGGGGAGGAGACCGGAGTACCCGGAGAAAACCCACGCATGCACGGGGAGAACATGCAAACTCCACACAGAGATGGCCGAGGGTGGAATCGAACCCTGGTTTCCTAGTTGTGCGCTAACCACTCGACCGCCGTGCCGCCAGCTCTGAATTAATGTTTGGATATTGCATTTTAATGCATCTTTTAATCTGTTTTTACTCAACTCTATTTTAATTTCTTTTTCTGTACCGTCTTTGAGTACCCTGAAAAGCGCTATACAAATAAAATATATAATTATTATATTATTATTAATTGACAGCTATTTTGGTATTTGATTGTTTTTCATTAAAAAAAATTAACTATCCTCTGATTTCAGCCCCTCAAATGTCAATATTTTAAAAAATGTCCTTAGCGGCTGTTAACAGGGAAACATTTTTTGGTCAAAGCAGAAAATTATTTGAACCTTTCAGCCTTTCATCCACATGGAAATGGCGTTTTGGGCAACCTGCAACAAAATGTGACAACGCCGGATTGTTGTTGCCTTGTAGACGAGCAAACCACTATAAAAACAATGACATCACCGCCCTGTGGCTGTCACACGACCAGAAGTGATAACCCAACATAATATCTAAATACTTAGACTGGCAGGACTCATTTTTTTTGTCTTATACTCCGAAATGACTTGCAGAAGTAGTTTGTATCAAACTAGGGCTCTCCTACTGACTGAAACTAGTGTTTGTCCTACCTAGTCATTGAGCATGAACTGATGAAGTTTGTTCGGATGAGACCACGTGTGTCGCCAGAGGGCCGAAGCACTGCAGGTTTTCTTTCCAACCAGTTTCTGGTTTGCAGTTTCTGATTTTAATTGACGAGCTCCTTCCCTCAAACCAAAGGAGGGTTAATCATTAAAATCACCTGCTTTAGTGACCGGTTGGAAAGAAAAAACCTGTAGTGTCTCGCCCCTCCATGGCATGAGTTTTAGACCCCTGTTCTAGACACTCCAGGTTTTCTTTCTAGCAGGTGTTTGTAATGATCAATGCCTGTGTCGTCAATTAAAATGGTAATGATCATGGTTTTATTTCATGTGAACATGTACATATCAGATTACATTTGAATGCATCCCATAATCAGTTCACAGTTGCACATGTCCAAAAGGAGTAGGAAGAAGCAAAGCTTATTAAATCCTACCCCTCCATCTGGTACTTTTACAATCAGTAACTGTTACATTTGTTCACTTCCTGCTTTCCTAATATAGTTTAAGGTTTTTTTTTGGTAATTTTTTTTGTCACGTATCGAAGTACATACGAGGTGATATGAGCATCCAATGACATAATGGGTACCATAGTAAGTGTCAATATAGTGATATGTATAGCACATCATGACTGGTTCAAGACTCTTCATCCTTGTATTTAGCAAACATCAACTGCTTGTATTGTTTCTTGAATTGGCTCATCGTTGTGCATTGTTTGATTTCCTTACTCAATCCATTCCATAGTTTGATTCCACATACTGAAATGCTATGGCTTTTTAACGTAGTCCTAGCATAGAAGTGTTTCAAATGTACTTCTTCCCTGAGATCATATTTCTCCTCTCTTGTAGAGAAGTATTGGATGACATTTTTAGCTAATTGGTTATTTTTAGCCTTATGCATTATTTTAGCTGTTTGAAGATGAACTATATCAGCAAGTTTAAGTATTAGTGATTTTAGAAATAAGGAGTTAGTATGTTCTCTGTAGGCGGCATTATGAATTATCCTTACTGACCTTTTTTGCAGTACATTTAGCGAGTGAAGATTGCTTTTATAGTTATTAGCCCATATTTCCACACAATAAGTAAGATATGGTAGAACCAGGGAGCAATAAAGAGTGTGGAGTGATTTCTGATTGAGAACAAATTTAGCTTTGTTATATATTAGCTTTGTTATAATATTGACATATTTCTGGCCACCTTATGTTGTATATTTGTAATATGAGGTTTCCAGCTCATATTTTCATCTATTGTGATCCCCAGAAATGTATTTTCCTTCACCCTTTCAATGTCTACACCGTCTATTTGTATTTGCTGGTACGTGTCCTTTCTGCTGTTACCAAACAGCATGATTTTAGTTTTATTTAGGTTCAAGGACAATCTATTATCATCAAAGCATCTTTTTAGTGTGACCATTTCTTCTCTGACCTTTCTAATGATTTAATCTGTACTCCCTGTCTGTGTTGCGCAATTATAATTGTCCCATAAGCAAATGGGGGAAAAAAGTGGCCTCATACTCACCACCCCCACTTTGCTCTTTGACTGACAGACTGAATAATGTGGCCAACCTCATTTCACATCCTGTGATTTGTGGTGGAAATACTCTGTAATTTATATTTCCATCCCACCTGTGGATGCTCATGTAAAACAACACAATGTTTATCAATCCTGGACCTTGAAATACAAAGGTCTTGAGAATTTCTACCTGCAAGCTGATTGGCACCATGTTGTTTCTCAGGTAGCCTCTAAATCACACCCTGATTAGATGAATAGAACAAAAGCAGCAGGATCCTGTGTACCGAGACCCATGAATGTTTTACAGATCTTTCACATGCACAGTACACACATAGCAAAATAATAATAAATAGCAACTTTGTCAGTCCATGTAAATGTCAGACTTGGAAACGGATGCAGATCCTTTAGACGGGTGAACAGATACAGACACAGATAGTGGTTCACTCGCTCATCCCTGCAATTTATTTTCTGTGATTTGAATAGCAAGAGCCGGGACACGGACATTGATATTTGTATGAAGCCAGAATACATTTATTCCTTCAAAGCCGCTCCTCTCCTTCGTCCCCCAGGTTCCAGTTCTTACGTACATGTAGCCCATTGGGAGCTATTGTGTTGTTAAGTCATTCATTCATTCATTTTCTACCGCTTATCCTCACGAGGGCGAGAGGCGTGGTACAGCCTGGACCGGTCGCCAGCCAATCACAGGGCACATATAGACAAACAACCATTCACACTCACATTCATACCTATGGACAATTTGGAGTGGCCAATTAACCTAGCATGTTTTTGGAATGGGGGAGGAAACCGGAGTACCCGGAGAAAACCCACGCATGCACGGGGAGAACATGCAAACTCCACACAGAGATGGCTGAGGGTGGAATCGAACTCCAGTCTTTTAGCTGTGTGGCCTGCACGTTAACTACTCTCCACCGTGCAGCCCATTTCTGACTTTATTCTTGTAAATGTACGACTTTATCCTCATAAATTTACGATTGTAATCTCAAAAAAAAAATTCTCAAATTTTATTCTTGCAAATATAGTATAATAGAGTTTTTTTCATATATGTGCCCACTTTTTCTCATAAATTTATTTTATTCTCATAAATTCACAACTTTATTCTCAATGGTTAAAGACTTACAAACCAAATTCTACAATAAACTGCCCGACTGTGTGTAAATATTCATTCATTCATTCACTTTCTACCGCTTATCCTCACAAGGGTCGCGGGGGTGCTGGAGCCTATCCCAGCTGTCTTCGGGTGAGAGGCGGGGTACACCCTGGACTGGTGGCCAGCCAATCACAGGGCACATATAGACAAACAACCATTCACACTCACATTCATACCTATGGACAATTTGGAGTCGCCAATTAACCTAGCATGTTTTTGGAATGTGGGAGGAAACCGGAGTACCCGGAGAAAAGCCACGCATGCACGGGGAGAACATGCAAACTCCACACAGAGATGGCCGAGGGTGGAATTGAACCCTAGTTTCTGCGCGCTAACCACTCGCCCGCTGTGCAGCGGCATTGTTAAGTCATTTGCCTTCAATTTGTCTTTAGTCAAAAAGGCGAATTGTAGTACGGATTTCTAGGAAAAGTCTTGTTATGTAACCATTGGTCCCATGAAGGGCACATTCATGTTCAAACACTTTTTTTTGCTGCTTTTTCTTTTTGCTGCACATGCTGTTGCTTTTAGAAGATGAACATTGGCCTAATGGTAGATTAGTTTGAAGGCTGAAAATCATTTTTCACACGCACACACACACACACAAACACAGGGAATATGTAAGTGCCCACTTCTGGGTTTATTCCTGTTCCCACGAGCACTCTTGAACAACGAGTATCTCTCTCTCTCACACACATATACACACACACACATGTGATGATGATCCTTCCCAGGGGTGCGAGGGGGCTATACTGTAGAGGGGAAAGCGGAATTCACTGAGATAAGAAAAGAGGAAAAAGGGAGCAGAGCAGGATAACTAGGAGGGGGGAGAAGTAGAATTGTGACTATGAGGAGAAGCTGCAGGAGAGCTAATGAGGAATGCTAAGAAACTGATATAACGATAGGTAAACTTCAGGCTACACTCATTAGGGAAAAAGCAGCAAAACGTGGATGTTTCATAAGCACATTGCATGTCTTATGGATCTCTGCATTTATCCATGTACTGTATGTCTCACTCCGAATAAAACACATGATCCGTGGTATCCCCAGTGTTCCACTTATTCCTTACTGGAAGTCGCTTTCTGACGGGATTGAAGCACTTACGGCATGATAGTGAATTTGTACAATTTATGCACACGGGCACGTCTGGGAGATCATTCATCTTTGTATATTACTTGGGCGCTCACAATTTGCACCTTGTTAAAAGATGGAAGACACCTTTAAGTAAAATAGACAGTTTCTGTAAATATTATGCCCAAGGTAGTGAAGACAGACACTTCTGAAGTAATGTTATATACACCAGAAGGACAAATGCAAGCACACATTCTAGTCAACATATAAGCCAATCTTGCATTGGATTTAGCGTATTATTTGCACATAGGTCTGTTTTCCCCATAGAAAATATTTGAATTGAAATAATATTTTTCCTTCTCCCTGGCCAAACCGTGCAGCTCTTCCCAGCAGATCCTCCCCAGAGAGGAGTCCAGGAGGCATCCTGAACAGATGCCCAAGCCACTTCATCTGGTTGGAACAGCAGAGTTTCTCCCACTGACTGTCCAGGACTTCATTTCTAATGATAGATCAATAGCCACGTATACATGGACCCAAATATTCCAATTCCATTCGGGTTATTTGCTCAAACGGAAAGAATGTAACCTTTGTATACACCTCATTCCGAAAGAAAAGTGCCAATCCGAATGAATATATAATGGGATTCCCAGGGGTGGAATATTCCTTTCCCCAATCCGATTGAGGTATCTTGTACCCGCTTAATCGGAAAGTTGTCAGACTGCGTTCTTTCTTCTTCTGTTGTTTATTGGCGGTTGGCAAGCAGCTTTTGTGTGCATTAGCGCCATCTGTGGAACAGAATCTAAACCCTTCTATACGCCATTCACAAGTCCAGTTTTATTAAAAAAGAAAATACATATCTATATAAAACATGTGCCGAGCTTAATTATAAAATATTAGCAAGATTGAACTTTATCTATTCCTGTTCCCGGGTGTGTTCGGGCAGCTCAAGACGTTCTTCGATTTAAAAAAAATCGGCACTGGACTGCTGGGGAAAATTTGTTTTTGATTCAAACTAAATTTCGAGACTGAAGTTATTCCAACAAGTGAAAGAAAAACTGGAGGAAGTCGGTATCACGTGATGTTGGTGTTTACGCTTTACTGCGCATGCCCCATTGACTATTCTGGTTGATTATAGCGGCGCATGTAGACACGCCATTGGAATATTCCTTTCCATGTATACCATTGCTTTCGGAAAGGTCATTTGGAAAGATTCCATTCAGAAAGAGAAAAACTCCTCATGTAAACGTGGCTAATGAATAAGAGAGAAAGGAAATTTAGTCAAATCGATCCCTACAAGCACATGGCCCTAACTTTAATTGTAGTTGTCAAAGGTATAATCTATCTAGTCGTCCATTTTGTACCACTAGCTCAGTGAGAACACAAAATGCAGCGACATGGTTGAACTTTTGAGTCCCCAAATACCAGAAAACTCCCCAACGACGCCAGAAAAAGTTGACAGATTTGTCGCTAGTTGCTTTTGAGAAAGTACTGTATGTCGCCAGATCTAGCGACAAAATCACCAAGTTGCCAACACTAGCTACGTCTACATGAGGAGTTTTTCTCTTTCCGAATGACCTTTCCGAAAGCAATGGTATACATGGAAAGGAATATTCCAATGGCGTGTCTACATGCGCCGCTATAATCAACCAGAATAGTCAATGGGGCATGCCCAGTAAAGCGTAAACACCAACATCACGTGATACCGACTTCCTCCAGTTTTTCTTTCACTTGTTGGAATAACTCCGTATTGACAGTTTTTCCTTCGTCCAGTCTTGAAATTTAGTTTGAATCAAAAACGAACTTTCCGCAGCAGTCCAGTGCCGATTGCTTGCCTCCATTTTTTTAACATCGAAGAACGTCTCGAGCTGCGTGTTACGTCATATCTCAGCATTCGCGGAAAGAACTTAAACAGGAGAAGATCAAATTCAATCTTGCTAATATTTTATAATTAAGCTCGGCACATGTTTTATATAGATATATTTTCTTTTTTAATAAAACTGGACTTGTGAATGGCGTATAGAAGGGTTTAGATTCTGTTCCACAGATGGCGCTAATGCACACGAAAGCTGCTTGCCAACCGCCAATAAACAACAGAAGAAGAAAGAACGCAGTCTGACAACTTTCCGTTTGAGCGGGTACAAGATACCTCAATCGGATTGGGGAAAGGAATATTCCACCCCTGTGAATCCCATTATATATTCATTCGGATTGGCACTTTTCTTTCGGAATGAGGTGTATACAAAGGTTAGATTCTTTCCGTTTGAGCAAATAAACCGAATGGAATTGGAATATTTGGGTCCATGTTAACGTGGCTACTGTTTGAGAGCGATACAGAAGGTTTTGTTTACATAGAGAAGTTTTGTTTACATAAATCAGGAGCAAAAACCCAAGTTTTGCCTTTTTTTGCAAAAAAAGCCTGCGGTGATGCTGGAATCTACTAAGTCTATAACCTTTAATGTATATTCTTCTGCTCTAATCATGTTATGTTCTAAAAATACCTTGTAAAGCTGGTCTTTTTTTGGAATGAGTTGCACTAAAGGCCAAAGAAAAAGAAAAACATGTTTTTTTTAACTGATATCTTGTGACATTATGCATGACTTTGAAATCCAATTTATGACTTTAGGGAGGTTCCACTTTATTGTGAACATGGCTGCAGACTCTATAAAAAGGCAAAATACAATCAAAACATCTGCCGACTTGAGCCTGGAAGCATCTGAGTCAGTGGCCTGGAAGCATTCCATTTCAGCACCCAACAATCCAAACCTGTCATCACCTGACACTGTGACGGGACAGTGTTCTTCCTGTGTGTGTCATTTCATTGAATCACGGTCACAGTTGTCTAGACCGATACTCTGGTCTCGATACTCTACTCAGGATAGCGCAGACACTGACTAAGTGACTGACTGACAATAGTGCTGTCATTGTTGTGCTGAAGATGCTCAAAGGAGGTCTTTTCTTTTTTTTGTTGTTGTATGTGCTTACAGTATATAACCAGAACAAATGCAGAAACACATCTGTTCCTCCTGGCTTCGTGAGAAGAAGATAAAAAATCCAGGTGTAATTATTATGTTTATGTCTTTTGTGTTTTGGCAAGTTGTATTTAAATAGCTGTAATTCCCCTCATGTAATGTTCTTTCTAAAATCCATATTATTGTTCTATAATCATATAGGAAGGGCATATGAAGGGTGGTCAACAAAGCACAAAATGCTTCATGATAATAATAAAGTAATAGTAATAAATTGAATGTTTTTGTAGTTACAAAACCTGTTTACAGCTGTCTAAATACGGTTGTTAACATTATTAGAGCCCTGTAGCGATGAAATAACACCCTCATAGTCACCTTTGCACTCCTTTATTCTTTGTTTACACATTGCACAGGCTACAGCATCACTTCAGGGACATGAGAGACCTATAGGGACATATCACAGCAAGCTACTGAGCTAACTAATCAGCCTTGGAAATTTACTTATTCTAAACCTTTTATTTTAATTATTGGATTGCATATTGAAAGGGTGAAGGAAAATAAATTTCTGGGGATCACAATAGATGAAAATATGAGCTGGAAACCTCATATTACAAATATACAACATAAGGTGGCCAGAAATATTTCAAAATTTGTTCACAATCTGAACTCACTCCACACTCTTTATTGCTCTCTGGTTCTACCATATCTTACTTATTGTGTGGAAATATGGGCTAATAACTATAAAAGCCATCTTCACTCGCTAAATGTACTGCAAAAAAGGTCATTAAGGATAATTCATAATGCCGCCTACAGAGAACATACTAACTCCTTATTTCTAAAATCACTAATACTTCAACTTGCTGATATAGTTCATCTTCAAACAGCTAAAATAATGCATAAGGCTAAAAATAACCAATTAGCTAAAAATGTCATCCAATTCTTCTCTACAAGAGAGGAGAAATATGATCTCAGGGAAGAAGTACATTTGAAACACTTCTATGCTAGGACTACGTTATGCTAGCCATAGCATTTCAATATGTGGAATCAAACTATGGAATGGATTGAGTAAGGAAATCAAACAATGCACAACGATGAGCCAATTCAAGAAACAATACAAGCAGTTGATGTTTGCTAAATACAAGGATGAAGAGTCTTGAACCAGTCATGATGTGCTATACATATCACTATATTGACACTTACTATGGTACCCATTATGTCATTGGATGCTTATATCACCTCATACTTCGGTACGCAACAAAAAAAAAAAAAATTAACTATATTATGAAAGCAGGAAGTGAACAAATGTAACAGTTACTGATTGTAAAAGTACCAGATGGAGGGGTAGGATTTAATAAGCTTTGCTTCTTCCTACTCCTTTTGGACATGTGGAACTGTGAACTGATTATGGGATGCATTCAATTGTAATCTGATGCATGTTCAAATGAAATAAAACCATTACCATTATCATATTATTGTGTCCTTTAACATTGTTGTTTTCTTCCATCAAAGTAAATGTCCAGTTTAAAATAAATCGGCGAACAATTACAACAACATAAATACTAGGGATGTCCGATATTGACTTTTTTTTTTTTTTAGCTGAAAACCTCTCAATTACAGATACCGATATTAACCGGTAACATGACATATATCCTGTTGTGGAATGAACATACATATATGTTGTATACAACATGTTTTTAATATCAGTTTTCAGGATCTATAAAAAAAATCAGATACCAAAATCACATTTTTATGGTGACATCCCTACTAAATACTAATTCTAAACTTTCTTTTGCACAGTGGGGAAGAAGGGAAAAGAAGCCCCAAATCCAACCACTTCCACACGGAATGGGAGGAGAACTTTTCTTCACTCAATCACAGTGGTCCCCAAACGTTTTCCAGTGATAACACTATTAAGGAGATAAATAACACAATTTATTCAATCAATAATAATCAAATAACGTCTCTCTGTGTTATTTATGAAAAAAAATTGAATCTATTTTTCCTGAAAATTAACTCTCTGTTGCACCGTGCACAATTTTAACAGGTAAAAGTTTATCTGCTTAGTTGTCTCTTACATAAATGACTCATACTTATAATCCTTTTGAGGTTTCCAGTAGGCTTGTAGTCACCCCTGTTTGCAGCCGTCTCTCTCATCAACTTCTTTATACTTGCTGCGTGGACCTCGGAGTAAGTATAAAGGCTGTTTATACTTGCCTCCTCACGGCAAGCATGAAACAGACTTTAATCATCAATCATGTGGCCAGACTGGAAAAAAAAATCATAATGCTTGTCTGTTATTGTTGAGGGGGCCGGGTCATAGCTCAGGGACCCCTGTTCCATCACGGCAGGCAGTGGATGGTCACGTCATCAAGGGTTGCGGTTGAGTAAAGATCATACCGCACCAAGTGATATCTTTGGTTAGGACAAGAATTACAATTCCAATATATGTTTTTATTAATCCAAATATAATATGCGGATGGATAAATGGGCAGTAAAATGCACATTTAGTTAGAAACTTTAATGTTTAATATGTGCATGTGGTGAAGAGACACACCATGTGTTGTCAGCAGACGGGTGCCGGCAGCACCGTAGAATTGACTTTTAAAAGCACTTAGTTACTTGATGGCTATTGTGGCCACTGGTGCAAATTATTGTTGGGACATTTTGCTTAATTTAACAACCAAATGTCAACATATGCTAATGTAACCTCTTGTCTCAATGGCTGCAATAAACCCAACTGGTAGAAATTTAAATGTGACTTGAGTTGAGCTCAACTCAATGTCACATTTTTGACCTCTGCCTTCCCAAATGTTCTTCTGAATTAGGGGTGTGTATTGGCAAGAATCTGGCGATACGATACGTATCACGATACTAGGTTCACGATACGATATATCACGATACTGTTATCAAGGCGATATTTTTTTTTTGTTTTTCTTGTAGTTAAAGACACCAGCAATATGCACTTACTAAACACATTTTTATTCCATTAGAACAGTATGTTATGCTGTATCACAAACTTGTAGTCACAAAAGTGTAGCATTTGGATAAAAAAGCTTTAACATCCACCTTCAAATTTACAAAAAAAAAAAACCCATAAAAAACAAATAAATTAAATTATGTCTCAAGATCCTGCTCAAATGTTCACATTCTATTAGCAGTGAAAAAATGCAGAGTATACAGTCCCTGACTTATCCACCATCAGAACAGCATTTTTGTGGAACAAAGTAACTAACATCAGTAAAAAGTCCTTTTAGGATGCTTGAAATAACCATTATTTAACAAAATAGTGATATCAATTTGAAAAACAAAAGACCTGCAATATCACAGTACTACTTTTGTAGTATACATTTGTGAATCTCGTTCAACGTCCTTGCCTAATTGACTACGTAAGTGCTGCCACCTAACGATCGGAGGTTTAAATTCAAATCAGAAATGAACCTTTGCTGTGTCTACACTTAAATAAATACCGTATACAGTCTATGACAGGGTTCTCAAACACGCGGGCCACATTTGGCCACTAGTTTAGGGCCCCGCCTTGATTTGAAAGTTTAATGTTAGTGTGGCCTGCGCAAGTTTGATATGGATGCTGTATGGTATCATGTACCCAGAAAAAATTATTACGTTTGATTAATGTTCATGTTAAAGGTTAAATAACTGTTAACAACAGTCAAATGAATATTCCTATTATTTACACTGACTCATCACATGAAAGACCTGTCACACATTTTTACAATTAGCGGTCTAACAATGAGGGGGGCTGGGCAAAGGGTCAGAAATCCACAAACACACAATCCCCTTCTCCAAGCGATGGAAGATGCATGTGGAGAGATTCCAGCGGATGCTTTCCATGGCTGGATTCGCCATGCTAAGCGATATTTCCCCCGCTGCTTGGCCAGAGAAAACCTTGCATGTGATGTAGTTGAGGTGCTGTGGCCTGACCCAAACAGAAGACGTGATGTGATGCAGGATAGTCTTTTGCTTTGTTATTGATTTTTTGTTTATGATTATTATTTCTTTAACTGAAGCTGTATACATTAGATGCAGACCACTGTATGTGGAACTTTGTGTTGGCTGTGATGAACACTTTGTACAGTGTTTTTCTGTGGAAAATAAATAACTGTTAATAGTTATCCTCCCTATCCGTGTGGAAGTGGTAAGTTTTTGGCTATTTAAGTTTAAAGGAAATAACTTGACTGTATGTGGAACTTTGTGTTGGCTGTGATGAACACTTCGTAGATTGTTTTTCTGTGAAAATAAAAATAAATATTTCTGTGTAATTTTGTGTTCTGAGTCAAAAAAATACAAAAAAATTCTAAAATATTTTGCAAGAAGTGTCACACTGAACACAAAAAGACCCAAGTCATGATGAATATGATGTAATCACAGTGTTTTACACATCAGTGTTCAACTGGTTCATATAATGCTGTTCATATAGTGGTTTGTGTGTCTCATTTGGAGACAAAACACCATTTTGAGAAGAATCAAGACTGTTTTGGATGTAAAGTTTCATTTTGCAGGAGAATTAAGGGCTTTTCAGAAATGTGTGAGTGATTTTTTTTATTTGTGTGTAGAGTTCTGAGAATATGAGGCATCCTTTCCGAAAATGTGTTGAAACAATCGAGAAAAACTGTAAAACTGCGGCCACTTGGAGATGACTTCTTCTTAGCTTAGTTAGTTACTTTGTTGAATAAACACACACAAACATGCCAAACCTGTGTGTGTGTGTGTTGTTGTTTGAGTTACTTTAGAGGTTCAGTGACAGCTGTTCCAGTTGGCCTCCACGGAGAGCTCCACTTGGAAGTGCTTAGTTTGAGTTTAATCCCCCAGAGAGAACAGGAGCTGGGAGAGTGCCAATCTCTTCCAGACTAAATTAAAAGAAGCATACGTCGGCTCATGCATCACCTATTTATTAACTTTCCTCTACATTTTACGCTTGTTCAGTTCCTAACAGTCCATGTTTGGAGTTCCTTCTGTCACCCAATCAGATTCAAGTTTCCCTTGTGTTGTCTTAGTGATTAAACGCAGTGTTTCAGTTAATTATCTGTCAGTATCGAAGTCCTCGTGTGCCTCCCGAGACAAGAACCGAGACTGACAAATACTGGCTTCCTAAGTCCCTGCTTGAATTCAGGACTTCACATTATTCATTCCGTCTCTTTCCTGTCAAGAGAAACATTCCAAGGAGCCAATTTTGTTCACTTCTTGTTGGAAGCTTAAGTGAAGTTTCATCACATTTAACACGCCTCAAATTTGGACAAATTCTCCGTAAAGCAAAAGTTGCCTTTAGGGTCTTGTGTAGACCCCTTATGCTGATGTAGTCTCCATTTTACCTGCTCAGGAGCTACAAGGGATGCTTTCATTCCGTAGTCACAGAGCCCGTTTTTTCCCTTTTTCCTGCCCTCTTTGCTCCGGAATGTTCTCTTTTCAACTCCTGCCTTACTCTTCATGGGCCTAATGAGAGGAAGTTACGTTTTCTTTATGTGGTACATTTGCTCACCAATTAAGATTTCTATTTGGAGAATATGGAAGGACCCTCTCGGCCGTGAGTAAGTTAAAGACCATTAGGAAAAAAAACAACTTAATGAGACGACCGCACAACTGGCGAATACTGTCAACACACCCTTCAGCTTCTAAGGAAATAAACTGTCGTATTTATAAAACATGTAATTGGATGGGGTTGAGTAGAGTTTAACAATTGAAGTGGTTTTTGATGAGCGAATGGGATTTTTAATGGGGGGGCCGAGCAGCTGGTCGCCGTTGATACGCTGTCATTCATCAGGAGAACTGTAACAGTGAGCTCCAAATGAGATGCAGGGCAGTTACAATGAAACCAATTTGGCAGCGTCTGTTTGGGCAATTCCAGTTAGCAGTTAGAAATTGGGGGGGAGGAAAATAAAATCAGAGAGAGAGAGATATTTGCATCTTCTGGTTTGACTTATTTAACAGACCAAACCATCTGCTTCCAAATTAAACTCATGGGGAAAAAGACTAAAGTGGAACCTCAATTCTCAAACACATAAAATGTGAAGTCCAAGCAAAAAGATGCCTTCAATGTCAAAACGGAATCGATTCAACAACAAACAAATCAACACTGCATGCATTTTTTTTGTTTGTTTGGTCATTTAAGTACACTTCCCATTCCCTTTTTCAGGACCATTCTCAACAAGGGGTGTTTAAAAAAAGAATATCCACGGCAATTGCATCCAAAACAAACACTTCAACAGAATCCAAGTCCTTTTTTTGTCCACCGTTACCAAGTATTTCATTGGCATAGTCGGGTATGATTGCTGCTTGTCATGTGGACGACCAAACTCAAGTGTTTTTCTATTTCCTGGTTTCGTTCAACTTTTTGTTGGCTTTGACTCTCAACTGGTATTGAGCAGTTTTTTTTTTTGTGAACAAAGGACTTCGATTTGGATCGTCTGTGACTTCTGGTATTGAACGTTTGAAAGAATCTAGACTGCAATGTTGGCTTTTTCAAACTGGTGAGCTGCAAAATGCTTTTCAATTGCTATGTGTTATTAGTTCATTTAATTTGATACTTATCTGACAGTTAATGTTAAAAGTAATGGTAATGGTTTTATTTCATTTGAACATGCATCAGATTACAATTGAATGCATCCCATAATCAGTTCACAGTTCCACATGTCCAAAAGGAGTAGGAAGAAGCAAAGCTTATTAAATCCTACCCCTCCATCTGGTACTTTTTTCAGGATTTTATTTATTTATTTTCAGGAAAATATATTCAATTTTATTTCATAAATAACACAGAGAGACGTTATTTGATTATTATTGATTGAATAAATTGTGTTATTTATCTCCTTATTAGTGTTATCACTGGAAAAGATTTGGGGACCACTGTGATTGAGTGAAGAAAAATTCTCCTCCCATTCCGTGTGGAAGTGGTTGGATTTGGGGCTTCTTTTCCCTTCTTCCCCACTCTGATAAATGTGCAACCGAAAGTTTAGATTAGTATTTCGTAGGGATGTCACCATAAAAATGTGATATTGGTTGATATTGGTATCTGATTTTTTTATTGATCCTGAAAACTGATATTAAAAACATGCTGTATACAACATATATGTATGTTGATTCCACCACAGGATATATGTCATGTTTTTCAGCAAAAAAAAAGTAAATATCGGATATCCCTAGTATTTATGTTGTTGTAATTGTTGGCTGATTTATTTTAAACTGGACATTTACTTTGCTGGAAGAAAAAAACTATGTTAAAGGACACAATAATATGATAATGGTAATGGTTTTATTTCATTTGAACATGCATCAGATTACAATTGAATGCATCCCATAATCAGTTCACAGTTCCACATGTCCAAAAGGAGTAGGAAGAAGCAAAGCTTATTAAATCCTACCCCTCCATCTGGTACTTTTACAATCAGTAACTGTTACATTTGTTCACTTCCTGCTTTCCTAAAAATTTTTTTTTGTTTTTTTTAATTTTTTGTCACATACCAAAGTATGAGGTGATATAAGCATCCAATGACATAATGGGTACCATAGTAAGTGTCAATATAGTGATATGTATAGCACATCATGACTGGTTCAAGACTCTTCATCCTTGTATTTAGCAAACATCAACTGCTTGTATTGTTTCTTGAATTGGCTCATCGTTGTGCATTGTTTGAGGGTCTTACTCAATCCATTCCATAGTTTGATTCCACATACTGAAATGCTATGGCTAGCATAACGTAGTCCTAGCATAGACGTGTTTCAAATGTACTTCTTCCTTGAGATCATATTTCTCCTCTCTTGTAGAGAAGTATTGGATGACATTTTTAGCTAATTGGTTATTTTTAGCCTTATGCATTATTTTAGCTGTTTGAAGATGAACTATATCAGCAAGTTGAAGTATTAGTGATTTTAGAAATAAGGAGTTAGTATGTTCTCTGTAGGCGGCATTATGAATTATCCTTACTGACCTTTTTTGCAGTACATTTAGCGAGTAAAGATTGCTTTTATAGTTATTAGCCCATATTTCCACACAATAAGTAAGATATGGTAGAACCAGAGAGCAATAAAGAGTGTGGAGTGATTTCTGATTGTGATTATGCTTTCTGCTTTAATGCTTCATGGTTGTCATGTTGTGGCTACAGCAGATTACCGCAGGTCTCCATCTTGTGTCATCTTTGCCTGTGCTTGAACAAATCCGTCAGTGGTTATTTAACACTATAATCTGAAATGGCAGATGAGAGTCAGGGTGTTTTATTCCCTCTTTGCAATTGGATCACAGTGTCTTTCGAGGGCCCATGAGGACAGTCACACAAAGCCACAGTTCCATCCGTGTCGGCGCTCGTCCGCAGGTTGGCGGTTCGGCTTGTTACAGTTTTTCTGTGCCTCTCCTGATAATAGCGTGCATGTTGGATTCCAAATGCCACCAGCCACCTGCCAATTATACGCAGCGTGTACACTGGACTATGTCTATTCAACATAACAAGCATACCGAGGTGTGCGAAAATGCTGTGGACTGAGCCACTATTTGATTTGTATTTCAGTTTCACTCTTTCGCTTCCACTTGTAACCTTATGGCTCACTGTTGTTGAGGACGTCCAAAAGTGGCTGCAATATAATGAGATGCTATAGGAGTCTGGAAAAATCTGTTTACTAAGATAACAAGTGACAATTTTGACTGGCACTCTGACGTCTATTATTGTAACAGTAGGTATTTTCTTTATTACTAGTGTCGTTGTAGTGTTGAGTGGAGTACCTGGTATCATGCTCTGTTACACCCGCAAATGTAATAACTGCCCACAAACGTAATACAAATCTGCAGCTTTGAATGTAATAATCCCGCAAATGTAATAAATGTAATACTGAATTTCCTGGAAATTTCCAGGAAATTATTACATATGTCGGAAAGTGAAAATCTGTAAATGTAATAACTTCCCACAAATGTAATATGAGACAAAATAATGATCTTTATGGTTGTTGTTCTTTCTTCTTTTTAATGAGGGAGAAGGTGTAGATGTCATTTTTAACAAAATATATATTTTTTTTGTGGAAAAAATATTATTTAAAGAGTATCATTTGAATACATTAAAGAAATCTTTCATTATTTAATTATAATTAATAAAAAAACCACAATTGTGATATTGCAATTGTTTTAATAAAATGATTATTACTATTATTATTATTATATTTTATTATTTCTTTTGATTATTTCCTCCCATATACACACAAAATCACACATACAATAATATACTTTTACTTTTTTTTATATATGTTTGTACACCCACAAACCCAGCGGGTTTTAACCGTACAATGCAATCTTTTCTTGATTTAATTCATGAAATTCATTAATTTTTGTTGAATTGATTCTTGGTGCTTTGTAAATATTGTTGTAATATTTACACCAATGAAGCAAATTTGATTCTAATTGAATGAGAAAAATATGAATACTAAAAATCTTTCTGCTCTTTCTGGTCATTTCTGTACCACAATGCATTGTTACAGTCGTAATTATGTCAGTGCCAAAAACAACTTCTGCTTTAAAACAATATGCAACGTTTATACTAACCATTTTTTTTCCTCTCTTCCCTATCTAGTGAAGTACATGAGAGAGGCCACGCCATACGTCAAAAAGGGCTCACCTGTGTCAGAGATCGGATGGGAAACGCCCCCGCCAGAGTCCCCACGTTTCAGCAGCACTCCCATCACCTCTTCGCTCTCCTCCCCGTCATCCCGGACCCCTCCCCCTCAGCCTTCCTTGTCCCTGCAGGGCGACAGGAGATGCATACCACTCAAGATGTGTTGCGTAACCCGAGCCATGACCACAACAGACCCAGACAACAGGTAAACTACACCTGCAAAAATAGTTCCTTCCTGTGCTTATGTTGACATTTATTCACACATTTATTAAATGTGTATTTTTTTTAGGCTGACATGCAGAATATATACTATTTAATGCAGGGGTCTCAAACTCGCGGCCCGTGGGCCAAATGCGGCCCGCGAGACGCTAGTTTGAGGCCCCCACCTTGATACCAAAGTTTAATGTTGAAATGACAGCTTAAAGCTGTGTGCACACCGGACACAATTAACATGATTTTGCCCCGCCCATACTGTTACCCTACCCTGTTATCCAGATGGAACTGAGTTCGATGCTAACTTGCTAATTGGGTAAAATTAGTTTAATTAATGTTCATGAATACATGTTTAGAAGGGTTTAGATTCTGTTCCACAGATGGCGCTAATGCACACGAAAGCTGCTTGCCAATCGCCAATAAACAACAGAAGAAGAAAACCACGACAAAGAAGAACGCAGTCTGACAACTTTCCGCTTGAGTGGGTACAAGATACCTCAATCGGATTGGGGAAAGGAATATTCCACCCCTGGGAATCCTATTATATGCTCATTCGGATTGGCACTTTTCTTTTGGAATGAGGTGGATAAATTCCGTTTGAGCAAATAAACCGAATGCAATTGGAATATTTGGGTCCATGTATACGTGGCTACTTTTCCATGTTTTCGTCATTTATGGATAATGGCTCTCATTGTTGTTCTCTGTGGTCCCAAAGCTTTAGAAATGGCTTCATAACCCTAACCCAGACTGTTAGATCTCAATTATTCTTGAGTGGTTAGCGCGCAGGCCACACTGTTAGGAGATCAGTTCGATTCCACCCTCGGGCATCTCTGTGTGGAGTTTGCATTTCTCCGCTTTCCTCCCACATTCCAAAAACATGCTAGGTTAATTGGCGACTCCAAATTGTCCATAGGTATGAATGTGAGTGTGAATGGTTGTTTGTCTATATGTGCCCTGTGATTGGCTGGCCACCACTCTCGCCTGAAGACAGCTGGGATAGGCTCCAGCACTAGTGAGGATAAGCGGTATAAAATGAATGAATGAACGTTGTGAGGAATAGAAAGTTTTGTTTTGCATAACTCTTCTGCTGTCCTCAGACCACCTTTTCCTTATCTGGAAGACATCTGAAGAAGAGTTTGGATAATTTCCAGTTATGTTAGGAGGTGTCCTCAGGTTAATTGGGTTTTAATACGACAATGATTGAACAACAGGGCGTCAGAAAGCGGTGTACTGTTTGGTGCTGCAGTGGTGTCATTTTGTCTGTAATTGTCTCCATTTCGTTCTTATTTCACATCAAAGTTTTTAGATTTTTACACCATGTTAATAATGTATTTGCTGTAAGGCAATACATATTATGCTAGCGGCAAAATATGTTTATTAATCTTAATCTCACCTATTTTATACATATTACTACTTGTGAACTGGTGCATCCAAAAAGGTGAACAAAATCAACCCCCTTTTCCGTGTTGTCCTATAATGTGTCTCAACAATCCATCACATGATGGCACTGTTATTAATGTTATTAATACCCAAAGTCACAAAAATTGACAAGCAGAATCGCTTGGTTTAACTTGAAATGTCTTACACAGTTTCAGCTCATTTCCTTATTGGACTTTTTAATATCATTGCTAAACTTGGCACACAGCTTGAGACTGAGCTGGACAGGTCTATAAAATTTAAGCAAGATCATCTGAAAAACATGGCCGCCATCGACCCAAATGCCAGATAATTTTCCATACAAACGGCAATGACAAGAATAATGGCCAGCACATAACTTTATATTCTAGTTTGCATCAATATTCCCCTAACTATAAGGAAACTGGCTGCATGGCGGTCGAGTGGTTGGCACACAGGCCACACAGCTAGGAGATCAGAGTTTGATTCCACCCTCGGCCATCTCTGTGTGGAGTTTGCATGTTCTCCCCGTGCATGCATGGGTATTCCGGGTATTCCGGTTTCCTCCCACATTCCAAAAACATGCTAGGTTAATTGGCCACTCCAAATT
The DNA here is from genome assembly GCF_030265055.1 of Doryrhamphus excisus. Taxonomy (NCBI): domain Eukaryota; kingdom Metazoa; phylum Chordata; class Actinopteri; order Syngnathiformes; family Syngnathidae; genus Doryrhamphus; species Doryrhamphus excisus. The sequence goes on from NC_080475.1 coordinate 479,358, forward strand.
GTCCATAGGTATGAATGTGAGTGTGAATGGTTGTTTGTCTATATGTGCCCTGTGATTGGCTGGCCACCAGTCCAGGGTGTGAAGACAGCTGAAATGGGCTCCAGCACCCCCGCGACCCTCGTGAGGATAAGCGGTAGAGAATGAATGAATGAATATAAGGAAACTTGCTGCCTATTATTTATGTTTATTATTAACTTTGAGTGATGCATGTTGTGTATATAACATCCGACTACTTTATCCTTTATATCTGGTCTCTTGATTGTTCTGCCTCACATGATTTCTTGCTGAGTTAGGTCACATTACTTTTACAGTGTCTAAAGACCAGTTCTTTTATTGACAGCTGAGTAAGAGTTTAAATTATATTACCGACTGCTAGTATGGCAATACTAGCTTCCATGGCAATACTCAGATGAGCACAGAGCAAAATATGACAAAGGTATTGGTTCACAGCTCTCAACTTCTTGGAATTTCCTGTGTATAATCTGCTTTTTCCTCACGCTTAGAAACTATTGGCTGTTACAGTGATGCTTAAAACAACATTCATGGCTAAAAACGACATTTCCCTTGATCATAGCAGGCACTGAATATATTACTGTCTTAGGAATGTAAATAATAATCGAAACATTTAGTCGACAGTCTTCAAGTACTTGAGGCAAAATAGAGTGCACTACTTGGCTGCAATGAGCAGAGGTGCTGCTGATTTTGGCTCAAATAAAATAAAAAACCAGCATGACGTCAGCAATGGGAATGGGTTGAGCTACATTATTCCATTTATACGACACAGTCCTCAAAATAGGAGTTCAGAACATACACTGTCCCATCAGTCCCCATTAGCCACGTTTACATGAGGAGTTTTTCTCTTTCCGAATGGAATCTTTCCAAAGGACCTTTCCGAAAGCATTGGTATACATGGAAAGGAATATTCCAATGGCGTGTCTACATGCGCCGCTATAATCAACCAGAATAGTCAATGGGGCATGCGCAGTAAAGCGTAAACACCAACATCACGTGATACCGACTTCCTCCAGTTTTTCTTTCACTTGTTGGAATAACTCCGTATTGCCAGTTTTTCCTTCGTCCAGTCTTGAAATTTAGTTTAAATCAAAAACAAACTTTCCGCAGCAGTCCAGTGCCGATTGCTCGCCTCCATTTTTTAAAATCGAAGAACATCTGGAGCTGCGTGTTACGTCATATCTCAGCATTTGCTGAAAGAACGCACCCGGGAACAGGAAAAGATAAAGTTCAATCTTGCTAATATTTTATAATTAAGCTCGGCACATGTTTTATATAGATATGTATTTTCTTTTTTAATAAAACTGGACTTGTGAATGGCGTATAGAAGGGTTTAGATTCTGTTCCACAGATGGCGCTAATGCACACGAAAGCTGCTTGCCAACCGCCAATAAACAACAGAAGAAGAAAGAACGCAGTCTGACAACTTTCCGTTTGAGCGGATTGGGGAAAGGAATATTCCACCCCTGGCAATCCCATTATATATTCATTCGGATTGGCACTTTTCTTTCGGAATGAGGTGTATACAAAGGTTACATTCTTTCCGTTTGAGCAAATAAACCAAATGGAACTGGAATATTTGGGTCCATGTATACGTGGCTAATGTCTTAATGAAATAGAGAACAAAACAATTCTGATATTATTAGTGGGCGTGTTATGGGTGATCTACTATGATTGTGGGCACAATTTTTAACATCCGCCAAAGTCATGCAGATAGCCCTCTTTGAATGAGGAGTTTGCATGTGCAACCTACCTGCTTTTACTACAATCTATTATTAAACTGTGACATTTACGATTTATTAGGTTATGATATTCATGTAAACATATTGTGCGTTCTGCCAGTGCTATTTTGCTCCTGTGACAGACGCAGTCCTCGTTGCACCCTCTTGGTACATCAGGTTTTCAAGTGTTTTTATGCACACAAACCTTTAGTAGATCATAAACCTTATGTAGTTTACACTTCTACTTAATCTGACTGGCCAAGAGACTTGAATTTTTGAAGTGTCTTTTCTTTCCAAACATAATTTTCTATTGTCCCCAGTCCCTTATGGATTTGTTAACCGAGCCCATCTGTTGTGTCATGTTAAGCAAGCGTACAATGAGTCCATTGCAGGGGTGTTTGTGGATACATGGGCTTTGAAAATGGTTCTCCCAACTCACATGAGATTCAGTTGAGTCAGTCGACTTGGAGGCAATTAGCTTAGCCCACAGCAGACTTTTGTAAAAGTGGCCTGGTCAGTGTTATGAACTTCTATGTACCTCTAGCAGTTGCTGAACTGGTCACACGTTGCAGGGTAAAGACACCTTGATATACGTAAATGGTGTGTATATATGTGTATATTGTGTGTGTGTGTGTGTATATATATATATATATATATATATATATATATATATATATATATATATATATATATATATATATATATATATATATATATATATACGTATATATACGTATATATATATATATATATATATACGTATATATATATATATATATACGTATATATACGTATATACGTATATATATATATACATATATATATATATATATATATACGTATATATACGTATATATATATATATATATATATACGTATATATATATATATATATTCTCTGGGTAAAATTGTTGATTTGTTAATACTTGGGTTGTTTATATTGTTTTTTTATATTGTGTATTTTGTACTTTGTACTGCTTAACTGATTCTGTACTCTTGCTGCTGTGCAATGCAAATTTCCCCACCAGCCATGTTTACATGAGGAGTTTTTCTCTTTCCGAATGGAATCTTTCCGAATGACCTTTCCGAAAGCAATGGTATACATGGAAAGGAATATTCCAATGGCGTGTCTACATGCGCCGCTATAATCAACCAGAATAGTCAATGGGGCATGCGCAGTAAAGCGTAAACACCAACATCACGTGATACCGACTTCCTCCAGTTTTTCTTTCACTTGTTGGAATAACTCCGTATTGCCAGTTTTTCCTTCGTCCAGTCTTGAAATTTAGTTGGAATCAAAAACAAACTTTCCGCAGCAGTCCAGTGCCGATTGCTCGCCTCCATTTTTTAAAATCGAAGAACGTCTGGAGCTGCGTGTTACGTCATATCTCAGCATTCGCTGAAAGAACGCACCCAGGAACAGGAAAAGATAAAGTTCAATCTTGCTAATATTTTATAATTAAGCTCGGCACATGTTTTATATAGATATGTATTTTCTTTTTTAATAAAACTGGACTTGTGAATGGCGTATAGAAGGGTTTAGATTCTGTTCCACAGATGGCGCTAATGCACACGAAAGCTGCTTGCCAACCGCCAATAAACAACAGAAGAAGAAAGAACGCAGTCTGATAACTTTCCGTTTGAGCGGGTACAAGATACCTCAATCGGATTGGGGAAAGGAATATTGCACCCCTGGGAATCCCATTATATATTGGCACTTTTCTTTCGGAATGAGGTGTATACAAAGGTTACATTCTTTCCGTTTGAGCAAATAACCCGAATGGAATTGGAATATTTTGGTCCATGTATACGTGGCTAGTGAGTGACGAATAAAGGCATATCTTATTAGCCGCACACACTAAATTTAAAGAAAAAATAGATTTGCACATATATAGGCTGCACTCAGTCGCATGCTAATATGGGATATATATAGAACACAAAGACGTTACACAGAAATTATTGAAACTTTTGATTAAATAAATGCTTTTTTCCCAGACAGTGAATGTAATTAGACAAAACAGTAGCCTACCAAAAAAGTAATCGAACACCGCCCTCCTCCTCCTGGGAAATTCAACCACTAAACCACATAATTGAACAGCCTAATAATTCCTTCATCACACATTTTGTCAGCCTCTCTTTTGTCGTCATTCATAGTAGTCCAGCCTTTAAAAATTTGTCGGTGATAGGAGACGGTTGGTGGTCCAGGCAGTCCAAACAGAAGCTGGAGTCTTTCTACACTTGCTCAAGCTGACTTTAAGATGCATCAGATCAAAACACGATAGCTGAATAAGACCTCAAAACGTTAGCTTCCACTTCACTCATCCATGTCACTACTTCCTGACACTCCACTCTAAGCATTTAGTGAAATTCTATATCAGCCACTGTTTTTTGTCTCACAAAGTCAACCTGAGAGTGTTGACCTTTTTATAAATGACTGATGGCAACAAGAGTAGTTTGAAAAGGACTGTCATGTTAACAAAATCCTCAAAAAAAAATCCTCCAAATGTAACGTTTAACTGTCACAGTTCAAAGAGGGTTTGATGGCAATTTTAGCTGCACTTTGACTTACACACTTTAAGAGCATATAGGTGGGGTTGAACATTCACTTTTGCTGGCGGTACTCTTGACTTCCTTCCGTTATAAAAGATTTTGTGGTCAATATCTTGAACCACAATTTCATGTGCCAAGGTGACGCACAGAGAGCTTTGTTTTTGTAGTTTAGTAAATCAAAGACACATTTACTGAAGGCATATACTAGAATGCAGTTTTGAGGAGTTTGACATCCTTGGACCTGCTGAAATGGAAAGCGAGTTTTATACTGTAGACGCTGCTGGAATTATTATGTGGTGTATGTCCTTCAGCAGGCAGCAAAAGAGCACATCTTGAACTTTGTGATTGCTTCAACGGCATACATTTGGAGACATTGAAGATAGTCAACATTGTTGGTAGCCCAAGAAAATGCTGTTAGCATTGGTGATTTTCATGCTAGTCGGTAGGGGTGTCGGTGTACCACAGGTACAGGTCATCCAGAAGTTTAGTATCAGACTGGGAACTCAGTCTGACTCAGTGGCATCTTAGAACAAACACTAAACTCATCACTCAACAGTTTAACACTGAAAAGGTATGCCTAATAAACATACAAACATGTACCAATATATGAGTTTAACATGAAAAAAAAACATAATTATGCAGCATACAAAATGGATACTTGGCGCTGTGTACTAGAGGAAGCCAGAGAAGCCCCGAGCGCAGAGGGAGGCTGACATCATTGCAGCCTCCCAATTAACGCGTTGCTCAGATGCAATGTATTATGAGAAAAATTACCAATTGTTATATTGTTCTATATAATGACCTCATGTGATTTCCAATGGGTTGACGAGCTTGTTGTGAGTGCACTGATAGCTTGTGATTGGATCCTGCCTCTCTGACTCGCGAGTGGCACGGTGTTTAAACAATTAGTAGTAGTTGGTAATGGTAATGGTTTTATTTCATTTGAACATGCATCAGAATACAATTGAATGCATCCCATAATCAGTTCACAGTTCCACATGTCCAAAAGGAGTAGGAAGAAGCAAAGCTTATTAAATCCTACCCCTCCATCTGGTACTTTTATAATCAGTAACTGTTACATTTGTTCACTTCCTGCTTTCCTAATATAGTTTAAGTTTATTTTTTATGTATTTATTTTTATCACGTACCGAAGTACGAGGTGATATGAACCTTCCAGGAAGTTCAACTTTTATCTCGTCAGACCATGTTTCCAAAGGTTTTGGCAACCAATTGAGACCAGCCTTAATGCAGGCCGTTTTTGCCCATTTTTATCCAGTGGCTCTCACTGTGGTTCATTGGAGACCAAAGGCTTTAGATATTGCTTTATAACCTTTTCCAGACTGATACCTTTTTAATTTTAACAGGAGGGGCAATCACTTTTTCACACAAAGTCATGTAGGTTTGATTTTTTTCTCCCTTAATAATGTAAAGTTTAATTTATGAACTGCATCTTATGTTCAGTTGTGTTGTCATTGACCAACATTATATTTGTTTGATGATCTGAAACTGAAATTGGCTGAAATTGAGTAATTCATCATTCTGTGTGCATTATATCAACATACTAACACACACACAATTAAGATGATGAAAGGATTCCTAGAATGAAATCAACTCTAAAAGAATCACTGTCCATTCTTCACATGGATGTTCTGTTTGACTGTACAAAAACCGAAATATCATTTTGGTAATTATGCCCGTCGAAAAACACATTCTACCAAAACTGAGTCATAGAAAAACTGAAGTTCAGCTGTCATCTGATCTCCATCCTGTATGTACTATTTTTATATGTCAACATTATTTATGGTAATGGTTTTATTTCATTTGAACATGCATCAGATTACAATTGAGTGCATCCCATAATCAGTTCACAGTTCCACATGTCCAAAAGGAGTAGGAAGAAGCAAAGCTTATTAAATCCTACCCCTACATCTGGTACTTTTACAATCAGTAACTCTTACATTTGTTCACTTCCTGCTTTCCTAATATAATATTTAAAAACAAATTTATTTTATTAATTTTTATTTTATTCTTATTTATGTATTTTATTTTTTGTCAAACATCAACTGCTTGTATTGTTTCTTGAATTGGCTCATCGTTGTGCATTGTTTGAGGGTCTTACTCAATCCATTCCATAGTTTGATTCCACATACTGAAATGCTATGGCTTTTTAACGTAGTCCTAGCATAGAAGTGTTTCAAATGTACTTCTTCCCTGAGATCATATTTCTCCTCTCTTGTAGAGAAGTATTGGATGACATTTTTAGCTAATTGGTTATTTTTAGCCTTATGCATTATTTTAGCTGTTTGAAGATGAACTATATCAGCAAGTTGAAGTATTAGTGATTTTAGAAATAAGGAGTTAGTATGTTCTCTGTAGGCGGCATTATGAATTATCCTTACTGACCTTTTTTGCAGTACATTTAGCGAGTGAAGATTGCTTTTATAGTTATTAGCCCATATTTCCACACAATAAGTAAGATATGGTAGAACCAGAGAGCAATAAAGAGTGTGGAGTGATTTCCGATTAAGAACAAATTCTGCTTTGTTCAATATTGAAATATTTCTGGCCACCTTATGTTGTATATTTGTAATATGAGGTTTCCAGCTCATATTTTCATCTATTGTGATCCCCAGAAATGTATTTTCCTTCACCCTTTCAATGTCTACACCGTCTATTTGTATTTGCTGGTACGTGTCCTTTCTGCTGTTACCAAACAGCATGATTTTAGTTTTATTTAGGTTCAAGGACAATCTATTATCATCAAACCATCTTTTTAGTGTGACCATTTCTTCTCTGACCTTTCTAATGATTTTGTCTGTATTACCTCCAGAACAAAAAGCAAATAATACCAGCTTTAAGTTGTTTAGCCAAATCTCCACAAAGTGTGCTACCAACCATTAGGGGACTGACAAGCATATGTCTGTCAAATCTGAGTATGATTAGTTGAAAACATGGCCACCATCAAGGAAAATGTCTTTGTCGGGATGTGGGCATGATTTAGCAATTAATTCCCCATACGTCCAAAGCATTTTCAGTCATTGTTGGACAGGCGCGTGCTATAAATGTCTTGTTCTCGGCTATCGGCAATCATAAAGCACTTATGGTTGCATTAATGATCACCTTTTTTGTAGTACTACTCAAAAGAACACTCAAGGGAAAATACCTCCGTAACGTAACATACGTTTTATTTAGATAATTCCCTCTAGGATTCAGGATTTCTGATGTACTGTGAAGCGACAGAGCGTTTCATATGCAGTGAATCCTGCCACTGATACCTTTTTAAAATGCATATTCATGGAAAACATAAAGCCCTGCTTGCTGACACCCAGAAGCATCATAGGGTAGAAATACTCCCGTATGATAAAAAAGAGATTAGTTGAGAAAATATGTGCAAAATTGCCCACAGAGAGGCTATCAGTGTTTCTGTTTTAGAACAGAATAGATTTAAAAATACAGCAACATACGATAAATCATTTCTTTCTGAATTCCTCTTATAAATTGGCTCAAATATGTCAAAACTGAGACGTCAAACTGATACAGTTGATTCGTCTGCGCCCGAAAGCTCAAAGGAGGATAAAACAGAATGATAAACGCCACTGAACTTCTTCACCTTTCTAATAAAATTCCATTCTCAGACAAGTGGAGCTGCACTCCCCCGATGCTCGACACACTGTGGTGCTACGCTGCCCAGACCAACCATCTGCCCTCACTTGGTTCTCCGCCATGCATGCCGTCACATCCACACTGGCGCAGGTCGGTCTTTTAAGTTATACAGCCTTTTTGTTGCATAATACATAACGGTATCTTTTAAGTCCATATAGTTCTAAATCATCATATCACCCAATCACAGCGGGCGCTGGCTGAGGTCGTCCGCCACAAAACGAGGTCAGGGATTGCTGGCAGCAAAGAGATAAGACACCTGGGATGGCTGGCTGGGAAGGTAAGTGTGTGTGTGTGTAAATTGAATGTAAATGTCTTTGTATTATTATGAGGACCAACTTTTGATGTAACGTTTCCTGTGAGGACAGTTTGACTCGCCCACACGATGAAAAGGTGGGGACATGTTAATGTGTTTTTTATTTCACTTTTAAGCGGTGTACTTATCATTAGCCATTATGAGGTAATTAAAGTATATCATCAGTAAATGCTTTCTCATCAAGTGACTTTTTTTTTTTCCCCCCATGAAATTGTCACGATTGGGCTTCACCCCCTCGACAGCTCTTAGTTTTCCTCTGTTCCTCTGTTGCTGATTCATGCCCTTATTTTGTATTCACTTCCTGTGTTGCTCTGTTCTGTTTTCCGTTGCTTTTCATTATCTCCTTTAGTTGTTGGGTCATTGTCGTTTTTATGTGGGACATGCTAGTGCGTTGTGCTGCTGCATAGCATTTGCTTAAACTTGAATTTACGACTTTATTTTCTTCGACTTTCCAAGAAAAAAAGTTGTAAATCCATGAGGAAAAAATTTCTTAAATTCACGAGAGTAAATGAGTAAATTTACGCCTTTTTTTCTCATAAATTTGCAACTTTATTCTCATGAATTTACGACTTTATTTTCTTCGACTTTCCAAGAAAAAAATGTTGTAAATCCATGAGGAAAAAATTTCTTAAATTCACGAGAATTAATTAGTAAATTTAAGCCTTTTTTCCCCTCATAATTTTGCAACTGTATTCTCATGAAATTACGACTTTATTTTCTTTGACTTTCCAAGAAAAAAATGTTGTAAATCCATGAGGAAAAAAATTCTTAAATTCACGAGAATAAATGAGTAAATGTAAGCCTTTTTTTCCCTCATAAATTTGCAACTTTATTCTCATGAATTTACGACTTTATTTTCTTCGACTTTCCAAGAAATTTTTTTTGTAAATCCATGAGGAAAAATATTCTTAAATTCACGAGAATAAATTAGTAAATTTAAGCCTTTTTTTCCTGATAAATTTGCAACTTTATTCCCATGAATTTACGACTTTATTTTCCTTTAGTTGTTGGGTCATTGTCGTTTTTATGTGGGACATGCTAGTGCGTTGTGCTGCATTTGCAATAAATACATTTTTACCTCAACTCTCTGCATCCTGGGGTCGCTACACTACACGACCATGCCCGAACATGTGACAGAAATGTCCTAATCTCATGTATATGAATCGTATTTATGTTTTTTTTTTCACACTTGACTCTTGTATGAGTTTTTTGTTAGGGTTAATAATAACAAACATGGAGTTCCAGGTTTGTTTAAAGCATAAAGAAAGTTGCCTTTCATTTTTTATCCTCAAATGCACAACATTATTGCTACTTAGCAATAAATTCTCATTATATTCAAAAGGTGACCCTTGAGCCCATAAAACCCTGGACTATGATTGGCTGAGACTGGAGCTTCAAAAGAACAGCTTAGGATTCCATAGCTGGGTTGCAGATAAAAATCCTGGAAGAAGAGTTATGCAGCGTTCTAATGTTGAATGCCAAGCCGTGTTGTGTGGCATATGCGTATGTGAGCTCTGATTTACGGGATTAACTGTGTGTGTTCTGAACAAAGAGGCAAAGGGGGGGGTTCTGCTTTAAATGATGGCGGTTGTGCAAGAAAGCAAATGGCTTACTCGTGTATGAAACAGCACCAGAAATGAATTAGCATTTTTAGCAGACAACCATCATCCTCGGATTCGGTTTTTGACTTCAGTTCAGTTCAATATACATTCTTTCTACTTTTGACGATCATGTGCTGCAGTGTACAGCTACATCAATGCAGACTTTGCAAACAATTTTGCAACAGGCTTAAATATATAACAATCATCAAACAGTGGATATATTGTATTATGATCACAGATTCTCTATGATGGACAAAAGTGCTAATCAAACATTTTATGAATGAACTGTTAAGTGTATTGGAGTTTGTGTGGACTACGATATTGCCTTCAAACATCTTCTCCATAAAGTCATACATTTACAATGTTTAATTTTCTTTAAATTTATGAGGAAAAAAAACATTGTAAATTCACCAGAATAAAGGTGTAAATTTAGTTTTACTTTTTTTCTCAATATGTATGAGGAAAAAAAGCAAATGCACGAGAATTAATTCATACATTTTAAATTTGCAACTTTATTCTCAGAAATGTACGACTTTATTTTTTTTTAATTTACGAGAGAAAAAAACGTAAAATCACATGAATAGCGTTGCATATTTTTGACTTTTTTCTCATAAATTTACAACTTTATTCACATTTATTATTAAATGTAAGACTTTATTTTCTTTAAATGTACGAAAAAAAACTTAAATTCCCGAGAATAAAGTCATACATTTATGAAAAAAATTCTTAAATTCATGAGAGTAAATGAGTAGCCTTTTTTTTCTCATAAATTTGTAACTTTATTCTCATGAATTTACGACTTTATTTTCTTCGACTTCACAAGAAAAAAATGTTGTAAATCCATGAGGAAAAAAATTATTAAATTCACCAGAATAAATGAGTAAATTTAAGCCTTTTTTTCCTCATAAATTTGCAACTTTATTCTCATGAATTTACGACTTTATTTTCTTCGACTTTACAAGAAATGTTGTAAATCCATGAGGAAAAAAATTCTTAAATTCACGAGAGTAAATGAGTAAATTTAAGCATTTTTTCTCATGAATTTGCAACTTTATTCTCATGAATTAACGACTTTATTTTCTTTGATTTCACAAGAAAAAAATGTTGTAAAGCCATGAGGAAAAAAAATTCTTAAATTCACGAGAATAAATGAGTAAAATTAAGCCTTTTTTCCTCATATATTTCCAACTTTATTCTCATGAATTTACGACTTTATTTTCTTCAAATTTACAAGAAAAAAATGTTGTAAATCCATGAGGAAAAAAATTATTAAATTCACGAGAGTAAATGAGTAAATTTAAACCTTTTTTTTCCTCTTAAATTTGCAACTTTATTCTCATGAATTTACGACTTTATTTTCTTCGACTTTACAAGAAAAAAATGTTGTAAATCCAGGAGGAAAAAAATTCTTAAATTCACGAGAATAAATGAGTAAATATAAGCCTTTTTTTCCTCAAAAATTTGCAACTTTATTCTCATGAATTTACAACTTTATTTTATTCGACTTTATAAGAAAAAATTTTTGTAAATCCATGAGGAAAAAAATTCTTAAATTCACGAGAGTAAAGCCTTTTTTTTCTCATAAATTTGCAACTTTATTCTCATGAATTTATTACTTTTTCTTCGACTTTACAAGAAGAAAATGTTGTAAATGCATGAGGAAAAAAGTTCTTAAATTCACAAAAGTAAATTAGTAAATTTAAGCCTTTTTTTCTCATAAATTTGCAACTTTATTCTCATGAATTTACGACTTTATTTTCTTCCACTTAAAATAAAAGTCGTAAATTCACAGAATAAAGTCTTAAACTTTAAAACGAATTTACGAATGAATTTACAACTGCATTTCTTGTAAACCTCTTGTGATCTTATGCAGATGTTTGTCATTAATGAATGAAAATTGCTCAGCCCTGAAGGACTGAAGGAAGGAAATGCTCTGTACTGAACACCATGTTGTGTATTTGTGCAGCAAAGTGAGAGTGAGAAGCAGTGCTGGAAGCCTGTGCTGGTGGTGGTGACTGAGAAAGACCTTCTGCTCTACGACAGCCTACCACGAAGCAATGACGCCTGGCAGAGCCCGGCACACACGTATCCACTTCTAGCAACACGGTGGGTGCAGCTTTACAACTCCGCAATCAGAAAATGCTAGCGGTGGCACTGTGAAATAAAATGGATGCTTTGATTTGAAGAATTTGTGGTCTAATAATGTTTTGGGTTTGTCCAGTCTGGTGCACTCTGGGCCTGACAGAGGTTCTCCTTACTCGGGCACTGAGCTCTTCTTTGCCACTCGGACCGGCACACGTCTCGGCATCGAGACTCATCTTTTCCGAGCCGAAACAAGCAAGGATTTATCCCTGTGGAGTCGACAAATAGTCAACGGATGTCACACTTCGGCTGAGATGATCAAAGAAGTCAGTACTAGTGAGTACACTGGCATGCATTAATTAACAACAGTTATTATTAAAATGCCTTGGAAAAATATGTACAGAGGAACCTTGGTTAGCACCCGTCTTGGTTAGCATGTTTTTTGGTTTGCGTCAAAATTTGACGCTACAATTTTGTCTCAGTTTGCGTGCAATATGGCATGCATCTTGTCATATTATTCATACGCTGCGTGAGTCGATCTGTATTTTGCAATACCAGCCATATTCAATATTCTCAACAAAAGAGTCCCCAAAGACCAAAATATGTGGAATCAAACAAGAGAATGGACTGAGTAACACCCTCAAACAATGAGCCAATTCAAGAAACAATACAAGCAGTTGATGTTTGTTAAAGTAAATAAAAAATAAAAAAAACCTCGAACTTCGGTATGTGACAAAAAATGAATAAAAATTAAAAAAATGATAGAATAAATAAATAAATAAATGGATTGAGTAAGACCCTCAAACAATGAGCCAATTCAAGAAACAATACAAGCAGTTGATGTTTGTTAAATTAAATAAAAAATAAAAAATAAAAAAACCTCGAACTTCGGTATGTGACACAATTTTTTTTTAAATGATAAAATAATAAATAAATAAATAACTAAACTTAAACTATATTAGTAAAGCAGGAAGTGAACAAATGTAACAGTTACTGATTGTAAAAGTACAAGATGGAGGGGTAGGATTTAATAAGCTTTGCTTCTTCCTACTCCTTTTGGACATGTGGAACTGTGAACTGATTATGGGATGCATTCAATTGTAATCTGATGCATGTTCAAATGAAATAAAACCATTACCATTACCATAAAATGACCGGTACTGGAGGGGATACCTTTTGAAAAATATCAGCGAGTGAATGAGTCAATGACGCTAACCAAGGTTTCAACTGTGCCGTCTATAAAAACCAGAGGATGATGCATTAGACTTGGAAGATGGAACTACAAGGATGGAATGGAACAAGCTTCACAGGTCACTGCGCTAGATCTTGTGACGCTTCTTTAGATGTGTCCAGGCATGCTGCAGCAGAGCACATAGTGAGAAGGCAAGGGTAGGCACAGCCTGAGGTGCTATGAGCCTCAAATAAAGCCTTAAATCTTGCTCATCAAGCAGAATGGAAACACAACATTAAAGCAGGGGAGATCCATATGAAAGATGTTTACAAACACACACTATTTCGAGAAAGGAATTTTTGTGTTCGTAATTGTGTATTGACTGTCAAGGGAATTCCAACACAACCCCATCCCCCCTCCCATCCCCTCCCTACTCTTTCTCTTTCTGCACAAAATGTCCTGGGAACCGCATGCCTCCCATGGGTGCCCTCTCCCCCCCAAACTCATCTCACTGTGCCAAGTTTCACTACAGCGCTCCAATCTCCTGTGTACATGAAACTGCCCATATCGAGCAGTGAACTCTGCCCAGCACAAGTTTCACATTGTTTTTTTCGCTACCAAACACATCCCACATCGTGTTTGCGCTCACTTATACACACATGTAATGGTTTTATTTCATTTGTTGTTTATTTCATACCAACTCCTTATTTCTGAAATCACTAATACTTCAACTTGCTGATATAGTTCATCTTCAAACAGCTAAAATAATGCATAAGGCTAAAAATAACCAATTAGCTAAAAATGTCATCCAATACTTCTCTACAAGAGAGGAGAAATATGATCTCAGGGAAGAAGTACATTTGAAACACTTCTATGCTAGGACTACGTTAAAAAGCCATAGCATTTCAGTATGTGGAATCAAACTATGGAATGGATTGAGTAAGACCCTCAAACAATGCACAACGATGAGCCAATTCAAGAAACAATACAAGCAGTTGATGTTTGCTAAATACAAGGATGAAGAGTCTTGAACCAGTCATGATGTGCTATACATATCACTATATTGACACTTACTATGGTACCCATTATGTCATTGGATGCTCATATCACCTTGTACTTCGGTACGTGATTAAAAAAAAACCTTAAACTATATTAGGAAAGCAGGAAGTGAACAAATGTAACAGTTACTGATTGTAAAAGTTTCAGTTTCAGATCATCAAACAAATATAATGTTGGTCAATGAACATAAAATGCAGTTTATAAATTAAACCTTACATTATTAAGGGAGAAAAAAATCAAACCTATATGACTTTGTGTGAAAAAGTGATTGCCCCTCCTGTTAAAATTAATAATAATAATACATTTTATTTGTATAGCGCTTTTCAAGATACTCAAAGACACTTTACAAAAGAATGAAGTTGAATAAAGCAAGTAAACAGAATAAAAGACACACCAAAATACAACATTCATTGGTTAGTACACAGTTAAAAAAAGCGGGGCGGGGCACAGCAGTCAGATATAGAAGGTTAGACATTAAAAACAGATTTAAAGAGGTGGGTTTTGAGTTGTTTTTTGAAGGTGGGAAGGTCAGGGCAAGCACGGAGTGAGTGGGGCAAAGAGTTCCAGAGGGTGGGGGCAGCGATGGAGAAGGCTCTGTCTCCCCAGGTTCGGAGCTTGGTCTTACAGGGGAGTGCCAGGAGGTTGGAGTCTGAGGAGCGAAGGGGACGCGGGGGATTATGTGGATGGAGGAGGTCTGTGAGATATGGGGGGGTCAGATCGTGGAGGGCTTTGTAGGTGATGAGAAGAATTTTGAAGTGAATGCGTTGGGGAATGAGAAGCCAGTGGAGGTTTTGGAGGACAGGGGTAATGTGTTGACGGGAGCGGGTGGAGGTGAGGAGGCGGGCAGCGGAGTTCTGAATATATTGGTAGTTTGTTGAGGGTTTTGGATGGTGTACCGTAGAGAATACTGATGCAGTAGTCCATTCTGGTTGTGATGAATGCATGGATCAGGGATTCAGCGGCAGAGAATATAAGTGATGGACGGAGTCGGGCTATGTTCTTAAGATGGAAAAATGCAGTCCGGGTTAACTGTTTGATGTGGGGTTCAAATGAAAGGGTGGGGTCCAGGAGGATACCAAGGTTGCGGATGAGCGGGGATGGAGTGAGGGTGGCGCTGTCAAATTGAAGATGGAAATTATGGGTGGGCGCCGTGGTGTTTTTGGGACCGATGATGATAATATCTGTTTTGTCACTATTAAGTTTGAGAAAATTTTGTTCCATCCAAGTTTTGATATCAGCTAAGCAGTTGGTGAGGGTGGAGTAGATGTTGGAGTTGATGGAGGTGGTAGAAATGTATAGTTGAATATCATCAGCGTAGCTGTGGAAATTGAGGCCATGTCGACGGATGATATTGCCAAGTGGAAGGATGTAGAGGATGAAGAGAAGAGGACCAAGCACCGAACCTTGGGGAACACCTTGAGGTAAAGGGGCTATGGAGGAGGAGCAGCTATTTATGTGCACAAACTGTTGACGGTTGGTGAGGTATGATTGGAGCCAGGACAGAGCAGAATCGGTGATATTGAGGCTGGTTTTGAGGCGGGACAGGAGGATAGAGTGGCTAATGGTGTCAAAGGCTGCGGTGAGGTCTAGGAGGATGAGGATGGTAAGATGGCCGGAATCGGAGGAGAGAAGAAGATCATTGGTGATTTTAAGAAGAGCTGTTTCAGTGCTGTGTTTGGGACGGAAACCGGACTGGAAGGATTCAAACAGGCTGTTGGAGTTGAGGTGAGATTGAAGTTGAGCAGCTATGACACGTTCAAGGATTTTGGACAGAAAGGGGAGGTTGGATATGGGACGGAAATTGGAGAGGTTATTGGGATCGAGACCAGACTTTTTGAGTGTGGGGGTGATTGCCGCCAGCTTGAGAGACTGTGGGACGGATCCAGTGATAAGGGAGGAGTTAATGATACTTGTGATCAGCGGGGAGATGATGTGGAGGCAGGGTTTGATGAATGAAGAAGGGATAGGATCCAGGGAGCATGTTGGAGTCTTCATACCGGTTAGTATTTCAGTGAGTTGCACGGGTGAGATAGGTGTGAATTTGGAGAGTCGTTGGGTGGAGCCAGATAGTGGAGGGTCAGGAGGAAGCGAGTGAGTCGAGGGGGGGTTTAGGGAGCTGTATATTTTGGTAATTTTGGACTGGAAGTAGGTTAAGAAGTTGTTGCATTTGGTGGTGGTGAAGGATGAGGAGGAGTTGTCATTTGGCTTTAGCAGTGTGTTGATTGTTGAAAAGAGGGATTTAGGATTGTTGGAACTAGATGTAATCAGATTGGAGTAGTATCGTGAGCGGGCAGTGTTTAAGGCATCTTTATATTGCTGTAGAAAGTCTGTGTAAGCTTGAAGATGAACAGTTAGGCCAGATTTCTTGTACAGTCTCTCAAGCTGGCGTTTACGGGTCTTCATATTATGGAGCTGAGGGGTGTACCAGGGGGCAGTGTGGGAGAAGGAGACCAATTTGGTTTTTTTAGGGGCCAGTTCATCAAGACAGGAGGAAAGGGTATTGTTGTAGTAGGAGACAAGTTCAGGGGGGTCCTCAGACAGCGGGGGTGGGGAGATAGTAAATTTTGTGGTTAGAAGTGAGGTAAGGGCATGAGGGTTGATGGATTTGAGATTCCTGAAGGTTATTTGACGTTTGATTTTTGAGACACTAAGAGATGTGTGTAAATCAAATGTGATGGCCAGATGGTCTGATATGTGCAGGTTATGGCTAGTGAGGTTGTGAATATTGATACCAGTAGTGCAGACAAGATCCAGGATGTGTCCTCTGGTGTGGGTGGGGAAGTTAACTTGTTGAGTGATGGAGAAACAGCTGAGAAGATCAAGGAATTCTGTCGCAGGTTTGGAGTTGGAATTGTCAATATGAAGGTTGAAATCACCGAGCAGAAGGATGGATGATGAGATTGCATTTAATTGGGTGATGAGGTCCGTAAAATCTGATAGGAAAGAAGAGTTTGGTTTTGGGGGGCGATAGATGACAGCAGTGACAAGGGGGGATGGACCGGACAGTTTGAAGGCAGTGAATTCGAAGGAGTGAACATTTTGGAGGGATATTGGAGTGACTTTGATGTCCTTTTTATATATGACTGCTGTGCCACCCGTCGGGACGGGCGTTTTCAAGGTAAGTAAATCCAGGAGGTGTTGCTTGGTTTAGGGAGAAATAGTCCAAAGGTTTGTGCCAGGTTTCTGTCAAACAGAGAAAGTCCAGTTTATTGTCAGTGATGTATTCATTTAGAATGAGAGCCTTGTTGTTAAGAGAGCGTACATTTAGGAGGGATAATTTGAGATTATAAGAGTTCATCATTTGATCTTGGCTGCGGGAGAGTGGGCGGAGATTTATTAAATTTGCATGTTTATTGTTGTAATAGCGGAGTCCAGTCGGGCGGTATGACCAGTGGGAGGGGATCTTGTTTGTAGGTGAAAGAACAGGCTGAAAAGTAGAGCAAGCAGTAGCAGGGTGCAGTGAACGTTGTGGCCTGCAGGAGGAGCTGTGGGTAAAATTGTAGCCGGATATGGAAGAAGAAAAAGAAAATGAAAAAGGGGGGCGTGTCTGACCAAATGTAAATAGTCACGCACTGTGAACAGCGTGTTGTAAGTGTACTGTTAAAATCCAACTGCCAAGCTTGCTAGGATGGGGGCCGTCAGGATTAAAAAAGGATTTCCGGCCCCAAAAAAGATCGAAGTTGTCAATATAGTTAAGAGAGAGGGAGTTTGTAGCAGACTGGAGCCAGGTGTGGAGGGAGAGAATACGACTGAATATACCATACCCGCGGTTGTGAGGTGAGAGAGGGCCACTAATGAAGATAGTCTTGCCAGTTTTGCGAAGGAACTGAAAAAGATTATTGAACTGCACTTTGGTAATTTCAGACTGACGGCGGAAGGCATCAACGCAGCCAACGTGTACAATTATTCTACGGACAGATGGGGGGAGAGATCGCTCAACAATGTCAACAAGCTTTGAGTGGATGAGGGGGACAGTGGCTCCGGGGAAACAGTATGTTATGGCGTTGAAGAAGCGAATGTTCCTCGTGATGGAGTCCCCAATGATGATGGTGGTTGGAGGGAAGAGGGGACGGGGCGGTGCCGAAGAAGCCTGGACAGGTGGCAGCGGCGGTGTCACATGGGGTGGCGGGGTCACATGGGGTGGGGGCGACTCCGCAGCTGGAATGGTAGAAGTTAAAGAGGCAAGATGGCGCCGTGGTGCAGGGGTGAAGTTCACAACAGAGACGCGACGAGAGCTTTTTGGCCTGGGTGACAGTTTAGCTGGGGTGGAGGTCGCCAAGGACTTGGGTTTATCCCCCGGCAAGACGGCTGCGGCGTTGGGAGCTGCCGGGGGGACAGCGAGGGAAACATCCGGCCGATCGTGGAGGACATCATGCAGCGGGAGAGGTGGACTATCCGTTGAGGCAGCGAGAGAGGCTTGATGTGTGGTAGATTTGGACCGTGGAGATGGGAGACGGAAAGTGATGGTGTCCATTAGGAGTTCAGCCTCGCGGACCCTGTGCATGGTAGTAATGCGCTCCTCCAACTCGTGGATTTTTCCCAAGAGGATCGAGCAGTCACGGCAGCCGGAAGTGGAGGTAAGTGGGGCCATGGTGGGTAAGGTTGACGCAAAGGCTCCAATGGAGCCCTCTGTGTAGAAACGGCGTCGTGTTCACAACTGAGAAGTAGCAACAGTGCAGAATATGAAAGAGCGAGACCTACAAACAAGGGCCCAGAAAAGGGCCCAACTGTAGAGAATACACTTCTGACATTCGCGGAAACTCAGAGCAGCAGGTAGAATGAAGATTTCAGGAGATCCACGTTAGCCAGTTAGCCGGTTGTAGTGACAGCACAAAAGATATCAGTCTGAAAAAGGTTATAAAGCAATATCTAAAGCCTTGGGCCTCCAGTGAACCACAGTGAGAGCCACTGGATAAAAATGGGCAAAAACGGCCTGCATTAAGGCTCGTTTTAATTGGTTGCCAAAACCTTTGGAAACATGGTCTGATGTGGTCTGACGAGATAAAAGTTGAACTTTCTGGAAGGTTCATATCACCTCGTACTTCGGTACGTGATAAAAATAAATAAATAAAAAATAAACTTAAACTATATTAGGAAAGCAGGAAGTGAACAAATGTAACAGTTAGTGATTGTAAAAGTACCAGATGGAGGGGTAGGATTTAATAAGCTTTGCTTCTTCCTACTCCTTTTGGACATGTGGAACTGTGAACTGATTATGGGATGCATTCAATTGTAATCTGATGCATGTTCAAATGAAATATAAATCCATTACCATTTGAACATGCATCAGATTACAATTGAATGCATCACATAATCATGTCACACTGCTATCAGAAGTGTTCAGTCATGACTGGAGTCCAATTGAAACATCTGAAGGTGCAGTTTTGCAATCAGATGCCGTTTGTCACGCCTACTTTGTACGGAAACGTGACTTTAAAATCGTATCTGCTACCATGACTGAATGCCGTCTAGACTGAAGGCCATGGTTTGGCATTAGAATCAACAGGTGAATTTTAAACCTGGTTTTATTTGTTCTCGGGGTGGGAGTGTCTGGGCGACTCAAAGATAATGGGAGCGAGGGTAAACATACAATTGGCGTATCCGCTGTTGATGTGGGGAAAAACAGCACAACAAACAGCTGCTTCTTTTTGAGGTGCATTATGCCTCTCGGCATTTACCGTGGTATTGCATTATCCATGGCATTTAAATACAATTAACGTCAAACGTGTGGAGAAGGGATCTATACGTACTCAAATATTGGGGTTTTTACGTACAATACAACGTCTAAAAGGTCAGTCAGAATTTCTCAAAAAGTGATGCCACCATAGATGTGACTGCAAAGAGGAAAATAACAATAGAACCAGAATCAAACCTATTGTGACATAAATGATCTGACTTCTCATTTCAGTAAACAAACCAACTATGAAATATCAAGCACATGAAGAAATTCACTTCACCCCCCCCCCCCATGAATGCATTCCTCAGATGCAATGCCTCATGGGAAAACCTTATTTTTTTATTTTCTAATCATATTTGTATATACACCTTTCAGTGTTAAGTTGCTGTGTAATGAATTAAGTGCTGTTAGTAGTGTTTTTGAAAGATGACTCAGACAGTGTTGCTATACTGTACTATACAATACTATACTATACTAATAGTAGTATTTAAACAGGGAGTAGTGGTTCTAAAGTAAAAAAAGATGTCGCAAGATTAGAATTTAGCCATAGATTAGCCACACCGCTGTATAAACTGCAGGGTTCAAAGTTTACGGAAAACGTAGTGGTTTGTACCCGGAATAGATAATAATAGAATATGATGAAAGTGGAACATAGGGATTTAAAATGAACTGAATTCTTTCTTTCTAAATAAATAAAATGCATTTCCCAAAAGCAGTCGACTGTGGCTAATACTGCAACTCCAATCACAACAAATATTTTCTTCAGAAATAAAACAAAGCAAAATGCAAATAAATGCGATTCAAGTGGCTCAAGAAGGTCACAACATAAATAATACAAAATATTTTAATGTTACACTGTTATGAACCGAATGAATGTAGGACGAAGTATTTTCATGTAGTGGCCACATTGGACTTCCACTTTATCTCATATCGTATGGACCGATGTATACCTCGAAATCGCTAACCAGCCCACGCCTATGTCAGAAGTTTCACTTTATTTTGATTTTAGTACATTCTAGTCAACATTTTTAAATGTATAACTTCAAATATGCATGTTGAATGAAATATAAAGGGGAACTGAGCTTTTGGGGGAATATTGCCCATCATTCACAATCCTTATGTGAAACATGAACATATGCTTCTTTCCCTTTTCTGTGCTTTTTAATTAGTTAGTATGAGCAAGCTAGCAACGGACATCATGGGAAATACTCTGCATTTTATTACCTGAGGACTGGAGCACGTCTTGTGCTGGAAGACACGGACATCGGAAGTGTTGTATCTATGCTGCTGTTGTTGGCGGAACTAGCATAAGTATGTGTATCAATACGCCTGAGGAAAGATGTTTGGGTAGCGTTTTAAATCATCAAAATACGGCAAGATACTGCAACTATTACATGTTATCAATGTACACGTTACTGCATGATCACAGTGTGTATATCAAATGTTGCTAGAGGTATTTTTTTTTTTAAATCTTCATAGTCGATAACTGTGTGTCCCAATGACATCTGTTGTTAGCTAGCTCATATTAACTTGTTTTCTTGTGTTATAATGCACAAGTAAATTAAGTAATTTGAGAGGCAATCAATATATTTACAGTACATTTTTAAATGAAATGATTAATCAATTACCAAAATAGTTGTCAATTCATTGATAACCAATTAATCATTGATTAATCGTCAAGACATTATAATAACAACGCCCTAAAATGACTGACAACCGGTAATTATTTTCTCTAAAAACTTCCCCCCATTGCCGTGAAGACTGTGAAAGCACCATAAATCTGTCAAATATTAAAAAAGAACATTACACTTGATGGAAACGATGAATGTTTCATGAGATGAAGCTATGAAACAGTCACAACCAAAAGTAATTTGGGTATTTAGCTGCAAATAATGCAATATTGTATCAGAAGAATGTAAAATGTGTGAAATGAATGCACATGCATTTAGAATGGGTATGAATAATTTGGGACATGAAGCATTTTCTCTTTTTAATATCTCAGCACAATGTAATGTGCTCCTTTGCCACTTACATGTGTCATTTCCAGCTAAAAGACACATTATAAATGTAACCACAGTAGTGGTACATACATTTCTACCTCCATGCCACTGATCAGAATTAAGGAGGAAATCACTAACGCTATAGATCATAGGTGTATAAGTGTGCAGCAGCAGTATTCATGGATCTGACAAAAGCCTTTGATACAATCAATCATGACATCCTAATAACTAAATTAGAAAGGTACGAAATAAGAGGATTAGTTCTGAACTGGGTCAAAAGCGACTTAGCTGACAGGAAGCAATACGTAAAGCTAGAAGAATACACATCTGCAAGTTCATATATTACGTGTGGAGTTCCCCAGGGGTCAATACTGGGACCAAAACTGTTCAACTTGTACATCAATGTTATCTCCAAAGTCACGAAAGACTTAAAGCTGGTATTATTTGCGGATGATACCACTGCTTTTTGTTCTGGAGCGAATACAGACAAAATCATTAGAAAGGTCAGAGAAGAAATGGTCACACTAAAAAGATGGTTTGATGATAATAGATTGTCCTTGAACCTAAGTAAAACTAAAATAATGAAATCACTCCACACTCTTTATTGCTGTCTGGTTCTACCATTACTTATTGTGTGGAAATATGGGCTAATAACTATAAAAGCAATCTTCACTCGCTAAATGTACTGCAAAAAAGGTCAGTAAGGATAATTCATAATGCCGCCTACAGAGAACATACTAACTCCTTATTTCTAAAATCACTAATACTTCAACTTGCTGATATAGTTCATCTTCAAACAGCTAAAATAATGCATACGGGACAAAAAAAAAAACAAACTTAAACTATATTAGGAAAGCAGGAAGTGAACAAATGTAACAGTCACTGATTGTAAAAGTACCAGATGGAGGGGTAGGATTTAATAAGCTTTGCTTCTTCCTACTCCTTTTGAGTAAGACCCTCAAACAATGCACAACGATGAGCCAATTCAAGAAACAATACAAGCAGTTGATGTTTGCTAAATACAAGGATGAAGAGTCTTGAACCAGTCATGATGTGCTATACATATCACTATATTGACACTTACTATGGTAACCATTATGTCATTGGATGGTCATATCACCTCCTACTTTGGTACGTGACAAAAAATAAATAAAAATAAATAAATAAAAAAAATTAACTATATTATGAAAGCAGGAAGTGAACAAATGTAACAGTTACTGATTGTAAAAGTACCAGATGGAGGGGTAGGATTTAATAAGCTTTGCTTCTTCCTACTCCTTTTGGACATGTGGAACTGTGAACTGATTATGGGATGCACTCAATTGTAATCTGATGCATGTTCAAATGAAATAAAACCATAACTCAAAATGTAGTCAAGATATCAATAAGGGCTTTAAATGTAGATTCATTTTTTTGAAATAAAAACCCAAAATAAACAAAAACGTAAGGTCGAACAGCTCTGACTTGTTGCGACAAACAGCAGTTAACAGCAATGAAACTACTGAATGACATCACATCCCTTTAGATTCTCTTGACTGGGAGTCAATGAAAACCTCATACCATAGGATGTGACTGTGAAAAATCATTCTAATGATTTATCACAGCGCTATACAAACTGAAAGCAGAATGAATAACGCTCCTTCTAAATTGGGTGTAAACTAATTCATCCCGATAAAAATGAAAGCCTCGGTGCCAACGTTCATTAAAATGTCCCGGCATTGCATTTTAGGGTAAAATTCAATAATGAACAATAACTGTTTCCATTTTTTCTCATTAGTTCCAGCTGCTTAATTTTGTGTGTTGAATCTGAACAAGACACTCAAACCTCCTGTAATAACGAATACTACTTAGAGTTTAATCAAAGACTCAGTTCACAGCTGAATGGTGGGGAAACCTTTAGCAAGAATTGGTAGTGATCAGAACTATACAAACTGAATTCCAAATGAATGTTTATTTTGCCTTGCGGACACGTTTGTCCCCACTGGGTTAGTTCCCTCTGTTGAACAGGAAGTACGTATAATCTGCATGAGGCTGGCAATTGAATTTTCTGATCAGGCTTTGTGCATTCCAATTGTTTGTTTTTTAAATTCTGTTTTTCACTCACGCATCAAGAAAAACATGATTTATTTCACTGCTGGTGAAATCCTCTGTAAATATGCAGAATGGTCATGGACTACAAAGTAACTTTGTACTTACTGCACATGCAATGTAGCCACTACTGTAGTCTACTACTTAAATGCATCAGTTTTTGATATGGACCACAAGGGTGCTTGCCTCTGAGGGGCGCCGTGAGGACGGGGGGGGGGGTGAATAGATGAATATTTACTCTTCGGGTCAGGATGCGTGATGCAGCAAAGGCTGAAAGGTCTCGCAGAGTGTGCTATTGACGCCAGTATAGTCGTACTGTAGATCTTTACCACGTTGCAGTTTAACAGTTTAGTATTTTTTACAAAATAACATATTTTCTGGACTATCAGACACTCCGGAGTATACGTAAGTCGCACAAGGCCAAAAATGCATAATTAGGTAGAAAAAAACATACATAAGTCACACACTGGAGTATAAGTCGCATTTTATGCGGGTAATTTATTTTACAAACAACTTAACCAAAACAGACATTACGTCCTCTTGGAAGGCAAGTTCTAACAATAATAAAAGAATAGACAACAGGCTGAATAGGTGTAAGATATGCTAACACAATGCTTATTCAGCTAAACGAAAAATACAGTGTCCAGTGTTTATGTAACATAAACAGTTTTTTCATTTATAAGTCGCTCTGGAGTATAAGTCGCAGGAACAGCCAACCTATGAAAAAAAAGTACGACTTATAGTCCGGAAAATACGGTATGTTAGCTGAAGATACAGTTTGTTGGCATTGTTGACAGGCTATATTCATTTCTCACAAACCTGAAATGTGTATTGTTTCATTATCAACATGTGAGGTGCGCCTCCCAGGGGGGAGTTTATAAAGAGAAGTCGTTGGCCAGTTATTTCCTGCTCCTCTGCTAGTAGGCAAACTCTCTCCATTTCTGACTACAAAAGTGCACATAATTATACGTGATGTGTGGAAGAGGTCTTCAAAATCAACAATTAATTCTCTGACTTTGGTAATGGAAATGGTAATGGTTGTATTTAATTTGAACATGCATCAGATTACAATTGAGTGCATCCCATAATCAGTTCACAGTTCCACATGTCCAAAAGGAGTAGGAAGAAGCAAAGCTTATTAAATCCTACCCCTCCATCTGGTACTTTTACAATCAGTAACTGTTACATTTGTTCACTTCCTGCTTTCCTAAAATAATTTTTTTTGTCAATTTTTTGTCACATAGCATGCTTCATAGCATAGAAGTGTTTCAAATGTACTTCTTCCCTGAGATCATATTTCTCCTCTCTTGTAGAGAAGTATTGGATGACATTTTTAGCTAATTGGTTATTTTTAGCCTTATGCATTATTTTAGCTGTTTGAAGATGAACTATATCAGTAAGTTTAAGTATTAATGATTTTAGAAATAACGAGTTAGTATGTTCTCTGTAGGCGGCATTATGAATTATCCTTACTGTCCTTTTTTGCAGTACATTTAGCGAGTGAAGATTGCTTTTATAGTTATGAGCCCATATTTCCACACCATAAGTAAGATATGGTAGAACCAGAGAGCAATAAAGAGTGTGGAGTGATTTCATTATTTTAGTTTTACTTAGGTTCCAGGACAATCTATTATCATCAAAGCATCTTTTTAGTGTGACCATTTCTTCTCTGACCTTTCTAATGATTTCGTCTGTATTCCCTCCAGAACAAAAAGCAGTGGTATCATCCGCAAATAATACCAGCTTTAAGTCTTTAGTGACTTTGGAGATATCATTAATGTACAAGTTGAACAGTTTAGGTCCCGGTATTGACCCCTGGGGAACTCCGCACATAATATATCCTAGCTTTACGTATTTAAAGAGGAACTGCACCTGTCATTCACAATCCTTATGTGAAACATGAACACATTTCTTTCCCTTCTCTGTGCATCGTAAAAAATGCTTACAAAGTGAATGAATCCTATACTTTGCGTAAGAATGTTTTTACGCACGCTCTACGCAGATAGTAATAGTTTGCTTTGGAAGATATCAGAAAGGGCACAAAAATGCTCACCGGTCTTTTCCACAGTCAGAGCTGATGTGTGTGTCTATCTAGTTTTGATCCCTAGACGACCATTCATGCATTCTTAAAGGGATTGCTGTTAAGAGGCGGAAAAAACGATAATTAAAATAATGGGTAGTTGTAGCCTGAGCTTCCATTTTTCTGTTACTCTGCCTGCTCTGGCCGACAGCAACCTGTTTTGTCCAGTCAATCAACTATTGATTGATCACCTTGTCGATGGCCTCCACGTCCTTTTGATAGCTGCGGTATTTTCTGTTGAATAGTCACATAGTTCAAACTGTCAGACCTTTAGTGATAACGACTGAAAGCAGCTTTCCTGCTCCCACGTACGAATGTAACCTGGGATATTCAACATCAGGAAGGCGGGCTCTGTGGATGCGCATGCTTTCAACATTACAAGGACGCCAATTCTGTCAAAAATAAATCGGGAAGTGGTCAAAAATGCAAGAACTTTGGAGAGAAAAATAGTGATCTGAGCAAGTACTCCCGGATCTCTGCAAAGATGGATGTCACTGAACTGGCTTCCACTGGACTTGATGTTTCACATAAGATTACGGTGAGGGATCTTCATCATGGAGGATGGGCTTCAAGGTCATTGTTGAAGAAAAAAAAAACATTGCTCTCACAGAGGGACATCAAAGCTTGACTGAAGTTTGCCCGAGAGAATCTGAAGCATTAGGTTGAGTTTTAGAAGTCGGTCCTTTGGTCTAATTATACCAAACTGGAGCTGTTTTACGATATGAATGCTGTTGTATTTGGCGTGGGAAGGGTGACACAGAAAACCTTGTTCAGGTGCATGAGACCATGAAAACGACAAAATGATGTTGATATTTTGAAGAATTAACATCGAAAAGAACTTAAAGTTTAGGTCGTAGCTGGGTCTTCATTGAAGGACACCAAAATGATGGTTCTTGAGTACGGAAAATTTGTGGTGGGAGCCCAAAGTTAGGGTCCATGCTCAGAAGCTCAACAATTTGGATGATCTTGAACAATTTGGAATGGAAGAATACGCTAATATCCATAACATAGCTAGAAACTACCAGAAGTAATTATTAAAAACTTTGAAGAAGGAAAGGCTTTACTATTGACTGGCGTTATTTGATTATTATTTATTGAATAAATTGTGTTATTTTCCTCCTTAATAGTCATCTGAATCAACCGATTCACAAGTAGTTATACATATATTTTTATTTTACTTTTTTTTTTTTTAACATATTTTACATTATATTTTATTTAACCTTTTTGATCCCCACAATGTGTGGAGGAGTATAGCGTGCAGAAGGTGACATTTTACCTATGTTTACCCATGTTCTACTGCTGATGACTAAAGAAGGGAAAAGGGTAGAAACAAACTTATTTTTCTGATGAAAGACGGCAGTCTAATCTTTCTTTTGGTAGGATCCATGTTTTTAAAGCTATAGAACACAATATTCTGTGTGTCTTGAAAGGTCAGACAAAATTGACTAAAATGGCAAAAAATGTCCGGGATTCATTCATTCATTTTCTACCGCTTTTCTTTACGAGGGTCGCGGGGGTGCTGGAGCCTAACCCAGCTGTCTTCGGGTTCGCCAGCCAATCACAGGGCACATATAGACAAACAACCATTCACACTCACATTCATACCTATGGACAATTTAGAGTAACCAATTAACCTAGCATGTTTTTGGAATGTGGGAGGAAACCGGAGTACCCGGAGAAAACCCACGCATGCACGGGGAGAACATGCAAACTCCACACAGAGATGGCCGAGGGGGGGATTGAACTCAGCTCTCATATCTGTGAAGTCTGCACGCTAATCACTCGAACGGCGTGCAGCTGTCAGGTTCAGGCACCTTGACCATGAGAAGGAAGAAAGAAGGCAGCAGTTTTCAATTTTACTTTTTTAGAACGGTTGAGATGTACTCAGACTCGCGAGGAGAGACGGAAGAGATGTACTTGGCATACAATCTCCAACCGCTCTGAGTACACTCTCCGTTGCCTCCCTTTTTATTTTCGTGGGGTCTTCCCTAAGTTACAAAGTTCACAATGCAGCCCTAAAGGACAGGGAAGTGGCTGTTGCAATGTGATGTGATCAAGCTTACACAACCTAACAGTTGATGGCATTTAGATGGATGACAAGAATACAATTGGTGGACTTTGTTGTGCCTCTGTGTGCCGCTGTGGTCAGATGTTTTCTGTTTCCTCTTCACAATCTTGGGTGTCTTGAAGTCTTCTATTCCACACGGACACTCATCCGAAGGTCAGCAGGATACAGGGCTCATACATACAACATTTAAATGTGTTCATAGTCAAATATACAGTGAAGAAAATAAGTATTTGAACACCCTGCTATTTTGCTATTTCTCCCACTTAGAAATCATGGAGGGGTCTGAAATTTTCATCGTAGGTGCATGTCCACTGTGAGAGAGATAAACTAAAAAGAAAAATCCAGAAATCACAATGCATGATTTTTTTAACAATTTATTTGTGTGATACAGCTGCAAATAAGTATTTGAACACCTGTGTATCATCTAGAATTCTGACCCTGAAAGACCTGTTAGTCTGCCCATTAGAAGTCCACCTGCACTCCATGTATCATCCTGAATCAGATGCACCTGTTTGAGGTCGTTAGCTGCATAAAGACACCTGTCCACCCCATACAATCAGTAAGACTTTAACTTGTAACATGGCGAAGACCAAAGAGCTGTCCAAAGACACCAGAGACAAAATTGTACACCTCCACAAGGCTGGAAAGGGCTACGGAGCAATTACCAAGCAGCTTGGTGAAAAAAGGTCCACTGTTGGAGCTATCATTAGAAAATGGAAGAAGCTAAACATGACGGTCAATCTCAATCGGAGTGGAGCCCCATGCAAGATATCACCTCGTGGGGTCTCAATGATTCTAAGAAAGGTGAGGAATCAGCCCAGAACTACACGACAGGACTTGGTCAATGACCTGAAAAGAGCTGGGACCACCGTTTCCAAGGTTACTGTAGGTAATACACTAAGACGTCATGATGTGAAATCATGCATGGCACGAAAGGTTCCCCTGCTTAAACCAGCACATGTCAAGGCCCGTCTTAAGTTTGCATATGACCATTTGGATGATACAGAGGAGTCATGGGAGAAAGTTTTATGGTCAGATGAGACCAAAATAGAACTTTTTGGTCATAATTCCAATAAGCGTGTTTGGAGGAAGAAGAATGAAGAGTACAATCCGAAGAACACCATCCCTACTGTGAAGCATGGGGGTGGTAGCATCATGCTTTGGGGGTGTTTTTCTGCACATGGGACAGGACGAGTGCACTGCATTAAAGAGAGGATGACTGGGGCCGTGTATTGTGAGATTTTGGGGAACAACCTCCTTCCCTCTGTCAGAGCATTGAAGATGGGTCGTGGCTGGGTCTTCCAACACGACAACGACCCGAAGCACACAGCCAGGAAAACCAAGGAGTGGCTCCGTAAGAAGCATATCAAGGTTCTAGCATGGCCCAGCCAGTCTCCAGACCTGAACCCAATCGAAAATCTTTGGAGGGAGCTCAAACTCCGTGTTTCTCAGCGACAGCCCAGAAACCTGACTGATCTAGAGAAGATCTGTGTGGAGGAGTGGGCCAAGATCCCTCCTGCAGTGTGTGCAAACCTGGTGAAAAACTACAGGAAACGTTTGACCTCTGTAATAGCAAACAAAGGCTACTGTACCAAATATTAACATTCATTTTCTCAGGTGTTCAAATACTTATTTGCAGCTGTATCACACAAATAAATTGTTAAAAAAATCATGCATTGTGATTTCTGGATTTTTCTTTTTAGTTTATCTCTCTCACAGTGGACATGCACCTACGATGAAAATTTCAGACCCCTCCATGATTTCTAAGTGGGAGAAATAGCAAAATAGCAGGGTGTTCAAATACTTATTTTCTTCACTGTATGATAACTTCAATGAACATTAACCTATCAGCAGCCCAGGGTTATTTTAATAGCCAATTAATCGGTCAGTTATTTTTTTCAATTAATCGATGAATCCGATTGGGGAAAAAAAATAATAAAATAGTTCCGCCTCTTAGAAGCAATCCTTTAAGAATGCAAAAATATATTTTTTCCTTCCCCAAATCATAGCAAAGAAGGCCAGACACAGAAACTGAAGTAGATAAGTATAAACAATCAACTGAAAAACACAATAAAAAATCACTAAAAACACTCATTCATTCATTTTCTGCCAATTATCCTCACGAGGGTCACAGGCATGCTGGAGCCTATCCCAGCTGTCTTCGGGCGAGAGGCGGGGGAACACCCTGAGCCAATCCCAGGGCACATATAGACAAACAACCATTCACACTCACATTCATACCTATGGACAATTTGGAGTGGCCAATTAACCTAGCATGTTTTTGGAATGTGGGAGGAAACCGGAGTACCCGGAGAAAACCCACGCATGCACGGGGAGAACATGCAAACTCCACACAGAGATGGTCGACGGTGGAATTGAACCCTGGTCTCCTAGCTGTGAGGTCTGCGCGCTAACCATTCTTCACCGTGCAGGATTGAATGAGTTAATATTCTACAAATCTAATAATATTAACCTCAAACCCTCGTGACATGTCTGCTCGAGTACCACCTGTATTGGCATCCTTGCCAATGAAATACGACAAGTCATAAGAAAAATCTTAGTCATAAGAGTCATAAGAGGCAATCTTTGAAGGAAGGTCTGACTAATTGTGCTTTTAAAAGGGTATTTTAACTAAGTGGTTGTTGAAAATGACAATAATGTACCTGCTGGGACGACTTAAATACAGCACAGCAAGGTTCTAAAGTCATCAGTACATGACCTACAGCTCATGTCATTTTCAAACATATGACAGTATAAACTCGGATTTAGTGTCATAAAAGCCTTTTATGGTTTCTGCATGTCGTTAATGGTTACAGTGTGCGTCTGGCAACGTTTCATACCCGAGCCTGTCTTTATCTTTAATGTCACACCGCTCTTTACTGACAAGCGTTCTCTGACTCTGACTTTTCAAAACATGGAGAGGAAAAAAAAAAAAGAAGCCATTTTCTTTGTTAGTGCATGTGTGTTCTGGCGGGAAGCCATGTGTGCCATTCAGATCAAAGTTCTCAGGTCAGTGGGTAGAGTTTCACACCAGCTAAACGAAGCCCCTCTTCACTCTTTTTTTGGCTGTAACGCCGCAAAGAAAATTGCTGAAATTGTGGACGTATTACTCAAATTATGTCGTAAAAGATATGATTCTTTCCTTTTTAACATTGTCTTGTGATTCATAGTAGCAGGATTAATATACCAAAGTGCATCTGGCACAAACCCACACATCCTTTATGAGCAGACACGGCTTCCTTTGCCTTTAAAAGATTACACAAAGTCATTTTACAATACATTATGATTTTTGCTGCTGTCTTTGTAAAAGCAGAGGTCTGGACTTTGTTGTAATTGAATGTCGTTATTCTTGTGGTGGAATGGGAAGTTCTAAATGTGTATGTATTAGGGATCGACAGATTTTTTTTTTTTCCCGCCGATACCGATTTTTTTCCATCACCCTTAGCCGATGGACGATTTTGCTTGGGCCGATATTTGTGGCCGATACTGCTTTTGCTCCCTCAATTGACATGAAAAAATGACTATAGCCACGTTTACATGAAGAGTTTTTCTCTTTCCGAATGACCTTTCCGAAAGCAATGGTATACATGGAAAGGAATATTCCAATGGCGTGTCTACATGCGCCGCTATAATCAACCAGAATAGTCAATGGGGCATGCGCAGTAAAGCGTAAACACCAACATCACGTGATACCGACTTCCTCCAGTTTTTCTTTCACTTGTTGGAATAACTCCGTATTGACAGTTTTTCCTTCGTCCAGTCTTGAAATTTAGTTTGAATCAAAAACAAACTGCGTGTTACGTCATATCTCAGCATTCGCTGAAAGAACGCACCCGGGAACAGGAAAAGATAAAGTTCAATCTTGCTAATATTTTATAATTAAGCTCGGCACATGTTTTATATAGATATGTATTTTCTTTTTTAATAAAACTGGACTTGTGAATGGCGTATAGAAGGGTTTAGATTCTGTTCCACAGATGGCGCTAATGCACACAAAAGCTGCTTGCCAACCGCCAATAAACAACAGAAGAAGAAGAACGCAGTCTGACAACTTTCCGTTTGAGCGGGTACAAGATACCTCAATCGGATTGGGGAAAGGAATATTCCACCCCTGTGAATCCCATTATATATTCATTCGGATTGGCACTTTTCTTTCGGAATGAGGTGTATACAAAGGTTACATTCTTTCCGTTTGAGCAAATAACCCAAATGGAATTGGAATATTTGGGTCCATGTATACGTGGCTATTGCTAATGCGCAAACTATGGGATCACTGCATTGACACGACACGGCCACTGTTTAAGGCACAGCATGCTAGCGAGTTAGCCTCCAGTTGATTTATTCTAAACTTTTTTTTTTCCTATAACGCGAGTGTGAGGGCGTGACTCAAAAAGCATACACTCTTATTGGGGTAAAATAAGTGTAAGAGGTGTAAGAGTGTTGAGCAAATAACCCGATTCAAGTAAAGAACGCAAATATCGTCCCGATATATCGGCCGGTATATCGGTCGATCCTTAGTATGTATTTACTGTATGTGACAATGAGGAACATTGGTATATTGCATTAAAAAAAAAAATCAAATAAATCATCGCTGTTTTGTGCTTCGCTATGGTTTATTTGTAGTCACAAAACTATGAAAGACATATATATGCAATATTGTGGTCACTAGGCATCAGTAATGTTATGAGACATGACGTTACTTTACCTTTAACACTGCCGAGCAGGGCCGAGCTGACATATCGTGGCTGAGACGTGGCTCATTCCGTGTGGAAGTGGTCACTTCTTTGTCATTCCTCCCCACTCTACTTGCTAGTGGTAGCTCTTATTTGACCCCTTAGCCTGCACAACGTGATGTAAACAAAGAATAACAGGAATGTAAAAGTAACTATCTACAGGGATGTAATCATGTTAAAACCTGTATTTAGTAAGTCATGAACAGGATTTCTACAAAAATAATCACTTTATTAATATTGAATCCTACTTTGGGGAAATTTCTCACAATCGGACCTGGAACCAATTAACCCCAATATTAGTGGGTTCATATTATCAACTGGAATTATTAACGAAACTGTTCCAAACTCAAACTAGCATCGTCCTCCAGGTTTTTATTAACTACACAGGCACTGTTTCAGGGTACATTTTAACGTTCTGTATGAAACTAAGTTGACTACAGTATAATACTATATAGGTATAAGCAAATCTAAGATAATGTGTTAGAATCCCTAGTCCATCGTTTGCTCATTGACAAATACACCAAATACGGTAGTTTGACCATTACACCCAGAATAAACACTTTTTAACTGGCAAGAGTTGATTATAAAACCATACAAGCAGATTTACCTAATGAAACAAATTCATGAACATTAAATATTTTACATGTGTGCGTATGTATGGGGGGGAATCAGGTATGTTCGCTGGTATCCGAGCAACTGCGGAATTATCCACTTAGGTTTAGCCATGATCCAACAACCTGAGGTTTTTCACACTTACAAAGAACATCTCCAGTGTTCCCCTCATAATAAAATGCTAATAACCATAACCATGCTTTCAAAGCTGACTAAATGGGTCTGACTGGCTGTGACATTAAGTCATGATTGTGATTCTTTTATATATGTAAGATTTTTTTTTAACTTTCAAATGATGCTTTCATTCCTTCATTTCATTTCATTCATTGTCAACGTGGTGCCAAAAACTGTAAGATGAAATTAGAATCAATGTAGGATGAAATGATGTGTGCAGTGTAAATGATGTGCAGTAGAAAACAACCATCTGTCGAGCTGTGCACCGGAAAATGTATCAAATTTGCCAATTCTGCTTCACTGTAATGTGATGTGCACACAAGTCATAGTCAGATGCTGCATGAGGATGGGATTTAGTGGTACATGAGGGTCTAGTGTCAACACGGAGGATTCTCGAAAGACAAAAGAGACTTAGACAGGCCACAGCGAGCAATAGCATTCATACTTGATTGTATACACACACACACACACAACCACGCAACGGTGCACACACACACACACACACACATTCTTTTCAGGCGATGGGCCAACGACGACAAGATAAAAAGTTGCCTCTGGCACTCTGTCCCTTTTTTGCCCAAACATGCAGCTCAGTAAAGGAAATGCTGTCAAGATTATGCTGTTCAAAAAAAGGTTTTCATCATGGGAGCCTTCATGTCTGCTGTTGTCAGGACTTTCAAATAATGAGATTTAAATGCAGCCAGATCACACGGTGGGCCGACAAAGCAGATACAGTGACAAAGTGCACCATAGTGATGCCATGGAATTAGGAAAGTAGATAAAGACGCCCGTGAAAGAGGGGGTAGATAGAACATGGTACAGAATCGATACATGACATAGTACATTTCTAAAATTATTCTATTTCTAAAAAAAATTTCTAACTCCTTATTTCTAAAATCACAAATACTTAAACTTGCTGATATAGTTCATCTTCAAACAGCTAAAATAATGCATAAGGCTAAAAATAACCAATTAGTTAAAAATGTCATCCAATACTTCTCTACAAGAGAGGAGAAATATGATCTCAGGGAAGAAGTACATTTGAAACACTTCTAAGCTAGGACTAAAATTTATAATAGTATTTTTTTTTTAAATTGTAATTTTTTTTTATTTTTAATTTGAAACATTTTTTAATTTAAATATTAATTTGTTAAATAAATATATATTATGAAAGCAGGAAGTGAACAAATGTAACAGTTACTGATTGTAAAAGTACCAGATGGAGGGGTAGGATTTAATAAGCTTTGCTTCTTCCTACTCCTTTTGGACATGTGGAACTGTGAACTAATTATGGGATGCACTCAATTGTAATCTGATGCATGTTCAAATGAAATAAAACCATTACCATAAATAATGTTGACATGTAAAAATAGTACATACAGGATGGAGATCAGATGACAGCTGAACCTCAGTTTTTCTATCACTCAGTTTTGGTAGAATTTGTTTTTTGACGGGCATTATTACCAAAATGGTGTCTCGGTTTTTGTACAGCCAAACAGAACATCCATGTGAAGAATGGACAGTGATTCTTTTAGAGTTGATTTCAATCTGGGAATCCTTTCATCATCTTAATTGTGTGTGTGTTAGTATGTTGATATAATGCACACAGAATGATGAATTACTCAATTTCAGCCAATTTCAGTTTCAGATCATCAAACAAATATAATGTTGGTCAATGACAACACAACTGAACATAAGATGCAGTTCATAAATTAAACTTTACATTATTAAGGGAGGAAAAAAATCAAACCTACATGACTTTGTGTGAAAAAGTGATTGCCCCTCCTGTTAAAATTAAAAAGGTATCAGTCTGGAAAAGGTTATAAAGCAATATCTAAAGCCTTTGGTCTCCAATGAACCACAGTGAGAGCCACTGGATAAAAATGGGCAAAAACGGCCTGCATTAAGGCTGGTCTCAATTGGTTGCCAAAACCTTTGGGAACATGGTCTGATGTGGTCTGACGAGATAAAAGTTGAACTTTCTGGAAGGTGTCTGTCCCATTACATCTGCCGAATATCCTACCAACAGTAAAATATGGTGGTGGTAGTATGATGGTCTGGGGCTGTTGTGATGCTTCACGACCTGGAAGACTTGCTGTGATAAATGGAACCATGAATTTTGCTGTCTACCAAAAATCCTGAAGGAGAATGTCAAAGTCCTGACCTGAATCCTGGTGAGATGCTGTGACATCTTCATGCTGGTAAACCCTCCAATGCAAAACAAATTTGTCATTACAAACTTATCACACTTGACAAACACTTAACACTTGATTGCAGTTGTTGCCGCTAAGGATGGCCCAACCACTTGTTCGGTTTAGGGGGCAACCACATGACCATGTTGGGTTGGATATTTTTTCTCCCTTAATAATACAAAGTTTTTTGCAATTTACCAGTGAGTCTTGATGGTCTTATTCTTCTTACGCCTCTTCATGACGCAGCCAAAACTACTCAAAGTTCCTCAGGTCAAATGCCATGTTTGTAAGTCCTAAGGAAGGAGAGTTCTCTGGAATTTTTTTTTTCCAGAGAACTAGAATTTTTTTTCTGGTAAATTGCAAACGAGGGCCACGAACAGTAGATGTGATTTCTCTAAGTTTTAAAATATGGGCATGGAACATGTGCTCGCTCTTCCCACCAGTTATTAATGATAACAAGAACTTGGCACCATATGTTAGCCATATACAGTAGTGACGCCTTCCTAATTTATTTATTTTTCTCACATTTGTCACATTTATATGTTTCAGATAATCAAACATGTGTAAATTTTGGTCACCAGTTATAGCCACCAGTTATTAATGATAACAAGAACTTGGCAGCATATGTTAGCCGTATACAGTTGTGACGCCGTCCTAATTCATCTATTTTTCTCACGTTTGTCACATTTATATGTTTCAGATCATCAAACATATGTCAATTTTAGTCACCAGTTATTAATGATAACAAGAACTTGGCACCATATGTTAGCCATATACAGGAGTGACGCCTTCCTAATTTATTTATTTTTCTCACATTTGTCACATTTATATGTTTCAGATCATCAAACATATGTAAATTTTAGTCACCAGTTATTAATGATAACAAGAACTTGGCACCATATGTTAGCCATATACAGTAGTGACGCCTTCCTATTTTATTTATTTTTCTCACATTTGTCACATTTATATGTTTCAGATAATCAAACATATGTACATTTTAGTCACTGATAACACAGCTCAACACAAAATGCAGTTCTTAAATAAAAGTTTGTATTATTAAGGGAGGAAAAAATATCCAACCCAACATGGTCATGTGGTTGCCCCCTAAACCGAACAAGTGGTTGAGCCATCCTTAGCAGCAACAACTGCAATCAAGTGTTAAGTTGTTAAGTGATAAGTTGTAATGAGGAATTTGTCAATCAGCCACATTGGAGGGTTTACCAGCATCTCACCAGGATTCAGGTCAGGACTTTGACGTTCCAATAAATTTCTTCACTCTTGAAAGATTATTTCCCGTTCAGACAAAGAAACCAATTCATTTCGGGAAGGAATTCTTATCCAAAATGAGGGAGCTGTGGTCAAAGGTCTAATGACTAAATGGTCCTTGTCAGCAGTGTGTTTGTGGTTCAAACCCTCAGGGATTAGTGGTTTATTTTAAAGACTAATTCACCCAAAGCAATTGTGGTCGCTAACATCCAATGTAATTTTCTGTGTTATCTCTTGGTTATAACGTACACTCTTTGATCTGTGACAGGTTTTTAAGATACATTGTGACAAAGTCAGGACAGAACAATAACAGTTGTCATTTTCAAAAAGCATACTCCCTCAGGATAGGCTTAGCTACTGAGAGAGAATGTCCTGTGGGAATCAGGGCAGGTCGGTCATCAAAAGACAATCACGTCGGTCCACTGAACCACGCTATGCTTAAGTTCTATCAAGCGTAATTGACATGAAATACAATTATATATTAAATACGCATCACTGGAGAACGAGTTCATCTAAATGCTGCCAATGGATGTTTCAGGTTGCCTTTACCTGGGTCAGGAGTGCCGTCTGGTGATCCACTATGAGCACGGCTTCTCGGTGGTGGCTCAATCCAAAGTCCAAGATGGTGAGAATAGGGAGGAGGCTGTGCAAGTGTTCCTGTCCTACCCCTTTGAAAAACTGAGGATGTCGTCGGACGATGGAGTCCGGATGCTGTTTCTTGACTTTGGAGGAAAAGAGGGGGAGATTGTAAGTATTTGTCTTTCTTTCAAAGTTTATCTGACTCTGTCGATGTCTTACTTCAAGTCCTTCTATGTATTTATTTTGTGCCAGGTGGAGGCTTTAATAAATTACTTGTGAGAGGAGCGATCGCGTTAAATTACACAATTTTACTACTAGTCAAGTAGTAATGACTTTGATTTTGGGATTATTTTGAATCTTTTTATTTTATTTTTATTATGAGATGTGTTGGTTATTATCAAGAACTTGCGAGGAGCTCACATTCAGTTACTTGGCTATCTTATACACGTGCATATGAGTTTCAAGGACTTTCATTCATTCATTTTTCTACCACTTTTTCCTCGCGGGGGTGCTGGAGCCTATCCCAGCTATCTTCGGGCGAGAGGCGGGGTACACTCTGGACTGGTGGCCAGCCAATCACAGGGCACATACAGACAAGCACCATTCACGCTCACATTCATACCTATGGACAATTTGGAGTGGCCAATTAACCTAGCATATTTTTGGAATGTGGGAGGAAAACGGAGTACCCGGAGAAAACCCACGCATGCACGGGGAGAACATGCAAACTCCACCCAGAGATGGCCGAGGGTGGAATTGAACCCTGGTCTCCTAGCTGTGAGGTCTGCGCGCTAACCACTCGACCGCCGTGCCGCTCCAAGGACTTTCAATAACTCTTAAATACGCTTGTATGCTTGACTCTTCTCAATTTTGTTGCATTTAGCTGGTTTCAATTTTAAGTTCAGTTTTACAGAACAGATAAATACATGGATCAACATTTCAGTCCACCAGTGGGGGCCTGACAGAAAATTACTGAGAACCACTGGCCTAGTGTGAGTGCAACCTCAGTTGTGCCTAAGGGTTTGTTTGGTACTGAATAATTATGGTTCATCTAATTATTCCAGGAAAGCAAGTTGCTGTTTGAATATGCACACAGACACATCAATGTACTACATTTCTACGGGCTCAAACAAATACTGGCGCTAATGTAGGCACCTTTGATTTCTGTGTGAACCGAATCGCAGATTTTGCCAATTAAAATTGAAGCTATTGTTAAACAAAATTGGTTAATTGGTTCCAGTAAATTTTCCACAAAGTAGTATTCATATTAATAAATTCAATATTTTCATAGTTAGAACACGTTTATAGTCACTTTTTCAAATTATCAAATTATTTGTTTACACCACATTAGCCACGTTTACATGAGGAGTTTTTCTCTTTCCGAATGGAATCTTTCCGAATGACCTTTCCAAAAGCAATGGTATACATGGAAAGGAATATTCCAATCGCATGTCTACATCATAATCAACCAGAATAGTCAATGGGGCATGCGCAGTAAAGCGTAAACACCAACATCACGTGATACCGACTTCCTCCAGTTTTTCTTTCACTTGTTGGAATAACTCCGTATTGCCAGTTTTTCCTTCGTCCAGTCTTGAAATTTAGTTTGAATCAAAAACAAACTTTCCGCAGCAGTCCAGTGCCGATTGCTCGCCTCCATTTTTTTAAATCAAAGAATGTCTGGAGCTGCGTGTTACGTCATATCTCAGAATTCGCTGAAAGAACGCACCCGGGAACAGGAAAAGATAAAGTTCAATCTTGCGAATATTTTATAATTAAGCTCGGCACATGTTTTATATAGATATGTATTTTCTTTTTTAATAAAACTGGACTTGTGAATGGCGTATAGAAGGGTTTAGATTCTGTTCCACAGATGGCGCTAATGCACATGAAAGCTGCTTGCCAACCGCCAATAAACAACAGAAGAAGAAAAACGCAGTCTGACAACTTTCCGTTTGAGCGGGTACAAGATACCTCAATCGGATTGGGGAAAGGAATATTCCACCCCTGGGAATCCCATTATATATTCATTCGGATTGGCACTTTTCTTTCGGAATGAGGTGTATACAAAGGTTACATTCTTTCCGTTTGAGCAAATAACCCGAATGGAATTGGAATATTTGGGTCCATGTATACGTGGCTATTGCTAATGTGCAATATATGGGATCACTGCATTGACACGACACGCCCACTGTTTAAGCCAGGAGGGCCGAGCTGACATATCGTAGCTGAGACGTGGCTCATTCCGTGTGGAAGTGGTCACTTTTTTGTCATTCTTCCCCACTCTACTTGCTTGTGGTGGCTCTTATTTGACCCCTTAGCCTGCACAATGTGATGTAAACAAAGAATAACAGGAATGTAAAAGTAACTATATACAGGGATGTAATCATGTTAAAACCTGTATTTAGTAAGTCATAAACAGGATTTCTACAAAAATTATCAGTTTATTAATATTGAATCCTACTTTGTGGAAATTTCTCACAGTCGAACCTGGAACCAATTATTATATTTAGGTCCATGTAAACGTGGCTATTGCTAATGCGCAGACTATGGGATCACTGCATTGACACGACACGGCCACTGTTTAAGGCACACAGCATGCTAGCAAGTTAACCTCCAGTTCATTTATTCTAAACTTAAAAAAAATAGTTTTCCAAAAACATGAGTGTGAGGGCGTGACTCAAAAAGCATACACTCTTATTGTGCGAAAATAAGTATAAGAGGTACAAAATGGAATTTAAAAAAAGTAGAAGAATCTGCGCGAGAGGCATTAATTATGTAGTGAAAGTTGAGATATCATACAATGATAATCAACAGAGCAGGTTCCCTTTTGTAAATGTTCAGTGAAAATAGGACAAAGAACACCAGAAAGGCACTCGCCTCCGCCAAGGTCTACAGCGACACTAATAATTTAAATCATATTTGTTACATAAATTACAGCATAGTAAGTGTATTCAAGTTATAAGAAGGTGCTCTGCCAAGTCTCAAGGCTGTTTAGGAAATAATCAAGCACTATTCACACCAAAAGCTAAGACAAACAGAAAATAAAGGGAACACAAACGCCTTTATTCATGTTTGTTTCCCAATGTGCACCACAATTAAATAGGTTTTTGTTAGCTGTGTGTGCCACCTTCCACAAATTTCATGATAGTCTGTAATGCACATTTTGCTAAGAAACTGACAGGTGACACAAATACCTCTGACTGAGGTGAGGTAAGGGATGAAGTGGAAAATGTTAGCACTTAATTCCAGAATGGCTCCTTAAAGAAAAACCCAATAACAACCCACGAACTGTCCCCTGCAATAGTTTGAATCTGAAGTCTGGGCTGGTCTTGTTTCAGGGGTTACGCTCAAGTGGTCCGAACAAATTACTGTCAAAATAAACACCACAACTGCCACTGCCTTATGTAATGTTGGCATTTTTATTTATTTTTTATTTTTTTATCACCCGGAAAATCTGCTTCGGTGCGAACAGACAGCACAGCTTCCGGCAACACTCATTTTCCAGAAAATTTCCCTTATATAATTCAAATGTCAACTGGTATGCTTTCAGTACCAAGATTGTTTAGACAACACTGATGTGGATAGAAACAATTAAATGTATTGGCATTATAACATTTCAATGCAAAATGAAACATTCATTTTCTACCACTTATCCTCACAAGGGTGCTGGAGCCTATCCCAGCAGTCACCCTGGACTGGTGGCCAGCCAATCACAGGGCACATATAGACAAAGAACCATTCACACTCACATTCATACCTATGGACAATTTGGAGTCACCAATTAACCTAGCATGTTTTTGGAATGTGGGAGGAAACCGGAGTACCCAGAGAAAAGCCATGCATGCACGGGGAGAACATGCAAACTCCACACAGAGATGGCCGAGGGTGGAATTGAACATGGGTCTCCTAGCTGTGAGACCTGCATGCTATCCACTGGTTCACCATGCAAGCCCGCAAAGTGAAACATTCATTCATTCATTTTCTACCGCTTTTCCTCACGAGGGTCGCTGGAGCCTATCCCAGCTGTCTTCAGGCAGGAGGCGGGGTACACCCTGGACTGGTCGCCAGCCAATCACAGGGCACATATAGACAAACAACCATTCACACTCACATTCATACCTATGGACAATTTGGAGTGGCCAATTAACCTAGCATGTTTTTGGAATGTGGGAGGAAACCGGAGTACCCGGAGAAAACCCTCACAAACACGGGAAGAACATGCAAACTCCACACATAGATGGCCGAGGGTGGAATTGAACCTGGGTCTTCTAGCTGTGAGACCTGCATGCTAGCCACTAGTTCACCGTGCAGCCCGCAAAGTGAAACATGATATACAAAATTCAGTCATATTTTACTGCTAGGTTTAGCAGTGGTGAAATCAAAATAGCCCATTTTTTCCCTAGCACAGTTGTCAACAGGGCTTTCTGAAAATCCCAAGGCACTCATGGATTTGGCTGATGGCCTATTAGCTAAACTTTTTGAAAGACAAAATCTGTTGGGTTTTTTTTTTTTTTCCTCATGTTGACTTTAGTTTCATTATTTGGCACTGACACTGTCTGTTTCTAAATTTGTCTCTCCACTTGACTGTTTAGCTTCCCCGCAGAGACATTTGGATTGAACCAAACAAATCTAGTGATCTGAAAATGAAACTGAAGCTCTGCATGTTTGCACTGTGTCATAAAGCACAATGCTGTTTTATGCGCTATTCAAATATCAGCAAGCTAACATGTTATCATTAATGTTTACTTTTTCATCCGAGCACAATGTGCAATGGCATTGTACAAAAGGGGTGCAGTCGTCACTTTGCCACTTCATGCTTTGAATATCACCGATTCAATCTATCAAGTTATTTCATGGTTGACTACGGCCTATTATTAGTCCAAAAATATGCAAATTTGACGCATTTGTGACCTACATTTTCAAGCATTAAAGTGGCTAACTGAACTAAAATACAAAATCAAATACATTGCTCTGTCACTCTGTTATGATTTTTAAAAAAAATCATAAAAAAAATCAAAATTCTTAGTCAAATAATATTAAAAGACAAGTCATATGGAGTGTTCTACACTGTCACTTGGTGGCAGTAATGTTTACATTACCTTAACTTGCACTGCATGGTTAAAAAAAAAAAGTTCTCCTCTCATCCTGTGTGGAAGTGGTACATGTTTTACTCCTTATTTTGTCCTTCTTCGACAAACTGTTTCTTAAGTTTATCAAATCAATAATATAGAGGCAAATTAGTTAGCTCAGTCGCGTGTTATGTTTCCATGTTATGCTATGTTTCTTCCCTGTGGAGATCCTGTTGCCTGCACATAGGCGTTGCACAATGTGGTGTAAACAAAGGCAGCCGTAGCCAATCAAGTGACAAACATCATAGTGAGGATGGATTTTTGTATTATTTTTTTTTATGCCATAAAATCAACCCATATTATGTTCAGTGAATTTTGTGAATGCTAACGTGTGCATTTTTATGTCTTATTATCGCTTATCATTTCTACTATTTTACATAATACGAGTTTAAAGTGACTATAGGGGTGTTACTTCATGTCTACACAGCTCTAACAATGGTAAAAAAAAAAATCTAAAGAGTTTTTCTATGCTCTAACTTCGATATATTCCATGTGATACATTGATAATATTCTCCTATGGATAAGAAACCCTAAACTGAACTGTATTTAGCGGATATGACCTCTGTATTTTCTGCAAACTTGTGTCAATGTCAGATGTATGTGCGATTTTAGAGAATAGCAGTTGTCATCTAAATTTTATTAGACCAAGGAAAGGGTTTTTAAGAGGGCGTTTACAGGTTTAAGCTTCATTCCAGGCCTCGGGAAAGGAAGTGAGTCATCGCTCCAGTGAAAAATTCCCCCATTGTTAGGTCAGGCAAAGAAAGGTCTTTGTTCAAACAGATGTCACGGCTAAATCCGTGCTGCTGTAGGAAATTTTGACCTAATTTGCTTTGATTGTCATTTTTTTTTTTTTTTTTTTTTTTTTTCAAAAAATGCCTCCAATCCAGTATGTTACTTTGTCTATTGTTCTCCTCCAGCAACTGGACCTCCACTCATGTCCAAAGCCAATTGTCTTCATCCTGCACTCCTTCCTCTCAGCTAAGATCTCCCGGCTGGGCTTTGTGGCTTGACTGCGACCTGAAGCGGACGTTGGATCTCGGCTGTCCATCAAAAATGTCTGCAATAGACCAAGTAGGCCACACCGGGCCTCAATCTGAGAGCCAAACTGAGTGATTGTAGCTTCTCTTTGGAAACAAGCAATGGAGAAAGATGCCCAGATATTTGGTACATGCTATCTTACGAGAACGGCTGCTGTGACTGAAAGTTGGTGACGAATGGACTATAAGCAGAAGAACCATCAAGTGATGAATGTAGATAACTGGGCATTAATGATAGCCACCACATTTTTCCTTTAATTTCACCTCATGTAATAGTAAATGGCTTTCAATTAGCAGTTGTATTTAATTTATTCACAACCACACCACACTGTGTTTTGTTAGCAATGTTAGCATCAACCACATGGTTCCCAATTATATGACAGCAAACTGAAAACTCGCTTGAGACTATTTCTTTCAAAGCATTCATAAACCATATGCGCTGTTGCATTGTTCAAAGTCAAATGATATTTTTGTAGCTGTAAC
Organism: Doryrhamphus excisus; assembly: GCF_030265055.1. Taxonomy (NCBI): domain Eukaryota; kingdom Metazoa; phylum Chordata; class Actinopteri; order Syngnathiformes; family Syngnathidae; genus Doryrhamphus; species Doryrhamphus excisus. Next base: position 523,651 of record NC_080475.1, read on the forward strand.
TAGGGGTGTAAGAAAATATCGTTTCGGCGATATATTGCGATACTTCGTTCCACGATACTGTATCGATATTAAAAAGTATGATATCGATGTTTTTAGGCATTTATAATAGACTGTATATGGTATTTATTCAAATGCAGACACGGCAAAGGTTCATTTCTCATTTTAATTTAAACCTCCGATCGTTAGGTGGCAGCACTTATGTCAGGGGTCTCAAACTCCATTTACTTGGGGGCCACTGGAGCTCGGAGCCCGCATCAGGTTTTCCAAAAAAAAAAAACACGGATAGGGAGGATAACTATTAACAGTTATTTAACCTTTAACATGAACATGAATCAAACGTAATAATTTTTTCTGGGTACATGATACCATACAGCATCCATATCAAACTTGCGCGGGCCGCACTAACATTAAACTTTCATATCAAGGCGTGGGCCTCAAACTAGTGTCGTGCGGGCCACATCTGGCCCGTGGGCCGCGTGTTTGAGACCCCTGACTTACGTAGTCAATTAGGCAAGGACGTTGAAGGAAATTGACGAGTGAAACGTCCTCACACATAAACACAGTTCAACATGGCAGAATGCCAGCACATAACAGTGGGCCCCTGCGGCGTACAAGGCAAGTAGGGTGTGCAGAAATTGACAAAACCCATGCCGTTTGGAAAATGTGTCATGCCCCAATAAAGTATTCGGGAAACACGACAAATCTGCGAGACACCATGAGGACCTGCCGCTAGCAAGCAATGCGAAGGTCCTTTTGTATACTACAAAAGTAGTACTGTGATATTGCAGGTATTTTGTTTTTCAAAATGATATCACTATTTTATTAAATAATGGTTATTTCAAGCATCCTAAAAGGACTTTTTACTGATGTTAGTTATTTTGTTCCACAAAAATACTGTTTTGATGGTGGATAAGTCAGGGACTGTATACTCTGCATTTTTTCACAGCTAATAGAATGTGAACATTTGAGCAGGATCTTGAGACATAATTCAATTTATTTTTTTTTTATGGGGTTTTTTTGTAAATTTAAAGCTGGATGTTTATTCAAATGCTACACTTGAAGTTTTTACAGAGGAAAGTTTGTGATACAGCATAACATAATGGAATAAAAATGTGTTTAGTAAGTGCATATCGCTGGTGTAATTCAGTTTTTCCAGGAAATAATCTTTAACTACAACAAAAACAAAAAAAATATCGCCTTGTTAACAGTATCGTGATATACATATCGTGAACCTAGTATCGTGATACGTATCGTATCGCCATATTCTTGCCAATACACACCCCTAGCTGTAACTACTCGCTACTGTTAGCTAGCTTACTGCCATAATTGACACATTAGCAACTTTCACAAACATTTAATGCTAAATATAGCTGTGTTAATAATTAAAGTATTTATTATACATGCTTAAAACTAAAACATGATTAGGATTATTTCATCACGAGTGAAGCACAATTGACTGATATTATTTAGTTCCTATGATAAACTATTTGTTGCTAAGGCTAAGCTAAGCTAAGCTAATGTATAATTTGGCTGTTATGAAGCGCTTCATTGTTATGTCGCTGGGGTTACATTTCCCAAGACACATCCTGTTTTGTTTTGTCTTTTTTTGAAAGTCATGAAAATGTACAAGGTTTAAATATATTGAAATTCTACGGTACCTTTGAGGAAACGTCAATTAGTCCTGGTTCTTCTTTTGCTCATCAAAATACGGTCACTCTTGTTATTTCTACCAGTCATACATTTCAACTAATCATTTGAAAATATGGAATTGACTGTTTCTTAGCTTTTTTAATGCTATCTGATTTAAAACATTGCATTGGAATAAAAATCATATCCTTCTGTTGTCACCGCTAATGAATGATCTTCCCTCATTTTTGGTTATAGTAGAATTTTCAAAGTCAACCGGTTCAAATGGCAAAACTATTTTTCATATGACAAATAATGTAAAGTGCATTAATTCATTCAAGGGTCAAACTGTCACCATAATTCAACCTTTGTTTACTGTTCAGGCAATGTTTAAAATGACATTTTAACATTTTTAACTGTCATACAACTATGCTCACCCCTTTTGGTCCCCTAACGGTGTTTTATGGGTACTGCTGGAATCAATAGGTGTACAGTGGAACCTTGGTTAGTGTCATTAATTCGTTCCAGACACTAACCAAATTCATTTTTCCCCATAAGAAATCATGTAAATCCAAATAATCCATTTCAGAAAGTTAAACACATTTTTATAGTTTTACAGTGAAATTTGTACATGTAGAAAAATTACTTTTTGCTTCATTGAAGACCTGAATCTTGACATGACAGTTCCCAAAGATACGATGTGATAGCGAGACACCACACATACACACACCACCGTCCTGTTATTATTATGTAACCCAAAATGGAGCCAAATAAAGCTGCAGGTGCCAACATTTTGATGAAGAAGGTGAGTAACACAGTTGAATTAAAGAAATAACAGGAATTTGGTGTCACAATGTCATCACGTCTTCAATGAAGGTAAACATTAACCTAATATGTGCACTTATACCTTTCATTTACACTTTACATGTAATTTAGAATTGCTTTATGCATGTAAAAGTATCAAAATGTGTTGACTTCCGGTTCCGGTTGCAATTATGTCAATCTCAGGATGCTAACAAGGACCTTAAAATAGTATAATAAAACATTAACAACACAGTTGGACTCAGGCAGCGTATTAATAACACAAATGTGTGCTATATTAGAAAATATTTTCTACATTATCAAAAAAATGTGCTAACTGAGTCAACGCTAACCAAGGTTCCACTCTATGTGTGTCTAAAGTCTCATTGGCTTGGCTGACGTCCCACCCGATGGCTTTTGTTTGGGCATGTCTTTGTACACTTTAGAAGCTTCCGCTGTATTGTCAGTAGCCACGTATACATGGACCCAAATATTCCAATTCCATTCGGGTTATTTGCTCAAACTGAAAGAATGTAACCTTTGTATACACCTCATTCCGAAAAAAAAAGTGCCAATCCAAATGAATATATAATGGGATTCCCAGGGGTGGAATATTCCTTTCCCCAATCCGATTGAGGTATCTTGTACCCGCTCAAACGGAAAGTTGACAGACTGCGTTCTTCTTCTTCTGTTGTTTATTGGCGGTTGGCAAGCAGCTTTCGTGTGCATTAGCGCCATCTGTGGAACAGAATCTAAACCCTTCTATACGCCATTCACAAGTCCAGTTTTATTAAAAAAAAGAAAATACATATCTATATAAAACATGTGCTGAGCTTAATTATAAAATATTAGCATTATCAGTAATAAATAAATAAATATTATAATAATAATAAAATGCCAAAAAACACGACTATAGTCACATTTATACTCTTTTTATTTACAACATATTGCGCAACTGCAGGGTCTTGAGACACATGCTAACTCGCAAACTAGAGCGCTAGCGACCTAAACGGTAGCCTTGAAGTTATTTCCTTTAAACTTAAATAGCCAAAAACTTACCACTTCCACACGGACAGGGAGGATAACTATTAACAGTTATTTAACCTTTAACATGAACATTAATCAAACGTAATAATTTTTTCTCGGTACATGATACCATACAGCATCCATATCAAACTTGCGCGGGCCGCACTAACATTAAACTTTCATATCAAGGCGGGGGCCTTAAACTAGTGTCCTGCGGGCCACATTTGGCCCGCGGGCCGCGTGTTTGAGACCCTTGATGTATACCATTGCTTTCGGAAAGGTCATTCGGAAAGAGAAAAACTCCTCATGTAAACGTGGCTAGTGATATGACCTGCGTCAACATAAGCCAGTATGTTACTTGGAAATGGTATGAGGACAGGAACAAAAAAACACCTGTTTGCATCTCAGAATCTTACACATTTCCATCCACATACATATATATTTTTTTTTTTATTCAGACCAGCAGAGCAGTATTGGTAGTGTGGTTGAATAAGGGTATTTCATAGTGCACAACTGCCTTCATTTCACGGTGAACTTCTACAAGATCAAAACATTTTTGTGACAAACTTGTGTTTTCAAGGGAGCGTCTTGACACAGAAAATTACAAGCCAAAGACAAGGTTCCGTACTAAACCCGTAATCTATTGTTTGTCCATCAATCAAGCATTAACGCTAATGCTGCACAGTAAGCAGACATGTTGTTCTTCTGCCTTGACATCTAAAATAGCTGGCAGGATGATCGTGGAGCGACAATGTCACTATAATAAAAATAATACTTTCTGTTTGCTTTTCAAAGACTTTCTGTTGTGCACTGTCAGCTATGATCCTGCAACATGGTCAGTTCATTGTGTTTAACACTTAATAAGACATAAGAGAAAATTGTATAACAGCAGAGAAACTACTGAGTGAGAGATTTTATGCTGTTTTGAGATAACTCATGTTTTTCACCCTCATAAAAGATATATTTTTAAAAAATAATGTTGTGTTTGTTTTTATTGGTCAGTCTTTTGTGATGACTACAAAGTTGCAAAGTGCAGTCTATCAAGGTATCAAGCATGAAAAAGCCGTACTTGCGTATAATGACAGGGAAAGCCAGACAACCCTCGTCCCAGCTACTTTGTCCAGCATCCCGAGGTGTTCCCAGGCAAGTGTCCAGGGTCTTTGCCGAGGCCTTTTCCCCGTCAGACGTTCCCTGAAAATAGCACCACAAGGAGGTGTTCAGGAGGGATTCAAACCAAATGCCTGAGCAACCTCCATTACTGTTGCTCCTCTCAATGTGGAGGAACAGTGGTTCTACTCCTACGCCCAGTCACTCTACAGAGAAAACTCATTTTGGTGACTTGTCCTTTCGGACAAATTTCATGACCATAGGTGAGGGTAGGAACATAGACAATAGACAGATGCCGTTCAGCTTTTCAGCTCCACCTGTCAATCTCCCTTTTGATTCATCCCACACTCGTGAGCAAGACCAACAGTGTTGCAATGTGTTGTAAACAAAGAATAATAGGAGTTGTTTCATTTCATGTCTACAGGGCTCTAACAATGTTTACGTAATGTAAATAATGTTAACGTATTCATGAAGTCATAAACTGTTTTTTCTCTTACCTGAGCTACCACCTTATCGCGGTGGAGGAGTTTGAGTGTCCCAATGATCCTAGGAGCTAAGTTGTCGGGGGGCTTTTATGCCCCTGTTAGGGTCATCCATGACAAACAGGTCCGAGGTGAGGCATCAGTCTTTGGACCAGGTTTTCCCTTGCCCAGACGTGGGTCACCGGGGCCTCCTTCTAGAGCCAAGCCTGGTAAAACGGCGAGCGTCAGCCTGAAGAGGTTACATGGGTCCCACGTCTCATGAGCTCACCACTCATGGGAGGGGCCAAAAGGGTTGGGTGTAGAGTGAGTTGGGTGGCGGCCGGAGGGCGAGACCTTGGCGGTCCGATCCCCGGCGACAGAAGCTAGCTCTTGGAACGTGGAATGTCACCTCTCTGGTAGGGACCAGGTTTTCCCTTGTCCGGACGTGGGTCACCAGGGCCCCCTTCTAGAGCCAGGCCTGGCACAACGGCGAGCGTCAGCCTGAAGAGGTTACATGGGTCCCACGTCCCATGATCTCACCACTCATGGGAGGGGCCAAAAGTTGGGTGTAGAGTGAGTTGGGTGGCGGCCGGAGGGCAAGACCTTGGTGGTCCGATCCCCGGCGACAGAAGCTAGCTCTTGGAACGTGGAATGTCACCTCTCTGGTAGGGAAGGAACCTGAGCTGGTTGGTGCACGAGGTTGAGAAGTTCCGGCTACATATAGTCAGACTCACCTCGACGCATAGCAAGGGCTCTGGAACCAGTCTTCTCTAGAGGGGATGGACTTTGTTCCACTCTGGCGTTGCCAGCAGTGAGAGGCGACGGGCAGGGGTGGCAATTCTTGTTGCGCCCTCTCATGGCCGGAGTTTAATCCGGTGAACGAGAGGGTAGTTTCCCTCCGCCTTCGGGTAGGGGGACACGCTTATGCGCCACCAACAGTTCAGAATACCCACCGTTTCTGGAGTCGGGAGATTCCCTTGTTCTACTGGGGGACTTCAACGCTCATGTTGGCAGCAACAGTGAGACCCGGAGAAGCGTGATTGGGAGGAACGGCCCCCCCTGATCTGAACCCGAGTGGTGTTATGTTGTTGGATGTCTGTGCCCGTCACGGTTTGTCGATAACAAACACCATGTTCAAGCATAAGGGTGTCCACATGTGCACTTGGCACCAGGACACCCTAGGCCGCAGTTCAATGATTGACTTTGTGGTCGTGTCATCGGACTTTCATATGTAATGGACGCTTCGATGGTGGGGGAGGATGCCGGTCAGACCTGGCAGGCCCAAACGTATTGTGAGGGTCTGTTGGGAACGACTGGCAGAGTCCCCTGTCAGAAGGAGTTTCTACTCCCACTTCCGGGAGAGCTTCGACCATGTTCCGAGGGAGGCGGGGGACATGGAGTCTGAATGGGCCATGTTCCGTGCCTCCATTGTCGAGGCGGCTGATCTGCACTGTGGCCGTAAGGTGGTCGGTACCCGTTGTGGCGGCAATCCCAGAACCTGATGGTAGACACCATTGGTGAGGGATGCCGTCAAGCTGAAGAAGGAATCCCTTTTTGGCTCATGGAACTTCGGAGGCAGCTGACAGGTACCGGCAGGCCAAGCAGCTTTGGTAGTCGCTGAGGCAAAAACTCTTGACATGGGAGGAGTTTGGAGAAGCCATGGAGAATGACTTCCGGACGGCTTCGAAAAGATTCTGGACCACCATTCGGCGTCTCAGGAGAGGAAAGCAGTGCACAGTCAACACCGTGTACGGTGGCAATAGTGTGCTGCTGACCTCAACTGGAGATGTTGTGGACCGGTGTAAGGAATACTTCGAAGACCTCCTCAATCCCATCAACATGTCTTCCAATGAGGAAGCAGTGCCTGAGGACTCCACAGTGGGCTCTTCTATCTCCGGGGCTGATGTTGTCAAAAAGCTCCTCGGTGGGAGGGCCCCAGAGGTGGATGAGATCCGCCCGGAGTTCCTTAAGGACCTGGATGCTGTGGCCGTGTCTTGGTTGACACGTCTCTGCAGCATCGCATGGACATCGGGGGCAGTACCTCTGGATTGGCAGACCGGGGTGGTGGTCCCCCTTTTTAAGAAGGGGGACCGGAGGGTGTGTTCCAACTATCGTGGAATCACACTCCTCAGCCTCCCTGGTAAGGTCTATTTAGGGGTTCTGGAGAGGAGGATCCGTTCGATAGTTGAATCTCGGATTCAGGAGGGGCAGTGTGGTTTTCGTCTGGTCGTGGAACTGTGGACCAGCTCGACACTCTCAGCAGGATCCTTGAGGGTGCATGGGAGTTTGCCCAACCAGTCTACATGTGTTTTGTGGATTTGGATAAGGCATTTGAACGTGTTCCTCTGGGAATTCTGTGGGGAGTACGGGAGTATGGGGTATCGGACCATCTAATTCGTTCCCTGTATGACCGGTGTCAGAGTCTGGTTCGCATTGCCCTTTGTCACCTATTCTGTTCATCACTTTTATGGACAGAATGCGCAGTCAGGGAGGGCGGTGAGGGGTTTTGGTTTGGTGGTTGCCGGATTGGGTCTCTGCTTTTTGCAGATGATGTGGTCTTGCTGGCTTCATCGAGCCTTGACCTTCAACTCTCACTGGATCGGTTCGCAGCCAAGTATGAAGCAGCCGGGATGAGAATTAGCACCTCCAAGTCCGAGTCAATGGTTCTCACCGGGAAAAGGGTGGAGTGCCATCTCCGGGTCGGGGACAAGATCCTGCCTCAAGTGGAGGAGTTTAAGTGCCCCGGGGTCACAAGTGAGGGAAGGATGGAACGCAAGATCGACAGGCGAATTGGTGTGGTGTCTGCAGTGATGCAGTCTCTACATCGGTCCATTGTGGTGAAGAGAGAGCTAAGCCTCGTTCCTAGCCTCACCTATGGTCATGAGCTTTGGGTAGTGACCGAAAGGACAAGATCGCGGGTACAGGCGGCCGAAATGAATTCTCTCCGCAGGATGGCTGGGCTCTCCCTTTGAGATAAGGTGAGAAGCACTGTCATCCGGGAGAGACTGAGTAAAACTGCTGCTCCTCCACATTGAAAGGAGCCAGATGAGGTGGCTTGGGCATCTGGTGCCCCCTGATGCCCCCTGGACGCCTCCCTGGGGAAGTGTTCAGGGCACATCCAAACATTTACGTAGCAGACCTCAGGGAAGACCCGGGATACGTTGGTGAGACAACGTCTCACAACTGGCCTGGGAACGCCTCGGGATCCGCCGGGAGGAGCTGGATGAAGTGGCTGGGCAGAGGGAAGTCTGGCCCTCCCTGCTTAGGCTGCTGCCCCCACGACTCAACCTCGGATAAGCGGTAGAAGATGGATGGGTGGTAAAGGTGACTATCGTTGTGTTATTTCATGTCTACAGGGCTCTAACAATGTTTACATAATGTAAATAATGTAAACGTATTCATAAAGTCAGAAACAGTTTTTGTATACTCTAACTATGAAATTATTCAATTTATTAACCTTGAATCCTGTATCGTAGAAATCAATTTACATAAGTCATGTCTGGAAACAACTAACTGCTATAAATGAGAGACGACTGTATTTGCATGTGGTCATCATTTAATTTCACAAACGACATGCACTCTCCTTGCACCAAACAAATATATTTCCAGAACAAAAGGGGATGTGACACGTTGACTGTGTTTTACTACTACTTTAAGGTGATTTGTGATGTTTATTTCTGCCTGCTCAGCAAACAGGATTCATGTACCTGTATCCAAAGAAGCTCAAGGCTAATGGACTTGTCCCCATCACAGTTATGACTCTTTGACATTGTTAATGTAGTACAAGATATTGAGCTAGCATCCGCGCTCTCTCCTTCATATTTGTGAGGTCAGTGAAAATAACATTGTTAGCTTTGTTTCCCAGTGATGTGAAGGAACAATTTGGGGTTTTCTGGCCTGAGAGTGGGCGGCACGGCGGTCCAGTGGTTAGCGCGCAGACCTCACAGCTAGGAGACCAGGGTTCAATTCCACCCTCGGCCATCTCTGTGTGGAGTTTGCATGTTCTCCCCGTGCATGCGTGGGTTTTCTCCGGGTACTCCGGTTTCCTCCCACATTCCAAAAACATGCTAGGTTAATTGGCGACTCCAAATTGTCCATAGGTATGAATGTGAGTGTGAATGGTTGTTTGTCTATATGTGCCCTGTGATTGGCTGGCAACCAGCCCACCAAGCGGTAGAAAATGAATGAATCATTGACCTGAGAGTGGAACGGGGAACTTTTCAGACCCTAATTGGGAGTCCCTGAAGTATGCAAAATGCAGTTGAAGCACGATTTTTTTTTCATGTGTAAAGTTCAGCCACCCCTTAGCACTTTTGTCAAAAAGCAACACCTCAAAGTGGCGTGTCTGCAATTTTTTTGGGTGCTTCCGAGACCCACCCAAAGAGGATGTGGGAGGTTTTGGCCAACCCTCGGAGCAAAAAAAGATAAATTGTGTATGGCCCTTACCACTTTTGTTGAAAATCAACAAAAAAGTGGCAATTTCTGCCATTTCTGGGTCCTCAGGGACCCCCGATTGAGGCCTTTGGAGGTTTCCCATACCTCCTGGACACTGAAACTGCGATTGACGCAACCTGAAAAAAAAATTCAAATTTTTCACCTCTTCAGTTGCACTGTTGCTGCTAATCACTTTTTTTTCCTGACCTTTGGCTGTTGCGAAATCTCTATTTTTCTGGCGACTTTAATTGCTCTTTTCTGGTCCAGGTGGTGGTGGGGAATCTCCCACACCTTCATTGGGGGTGCGGCAGAAAAAACAAAAAGGCAGAAAATGCCACTTTTCTAGGCAGTCATGCACGCTGACGCACTCGTGAAATACCGAATGCACCAACATGTACACTCACTGAGCTTTCCCATTGACTGAATGTCTGAACGTCTGAACGTCTGTCCATTTGGACTGACAGCTTCTTTCATTAGCATGACTTTGAAATCCCATTTCTGTTTACTTGCACCCCAGTAGTATTAGGACTTCACTGAAAACAAGCTGTGTGCAGTTCTTCCTCATGAACAGACAAACTGATGTATCTAAAACCTGATCTGTTTCTAAACCTGTTTCCACTGTTTGTGAAAATGGGACAATTTGGATTAAAAATGTTCACGCTCAATGAGATTTTTTTTTTTAATCCTCACAAGCTGCATAAACTTAAGGAGTTAATGTAAATTCATGTTGAGGGATTTTTCATACTGCTGTTATTTATTTTCTGGCCAAATTAAATTCATTCATTCATTCATTCATTCATTTTCTACCGCTTTTCCTCACGAGGGTCACGGGGGTGCTGGAGCCTATCCCAGCTGTCTTCGGGCGAGAGGCGGGGTACACCCTGGACTGGTGGCCAGCCAATCACAGGGCACATATAGACAAACAACCATTCACACTCACATTCATACCTATGGACAATTTGGAGTCGCCAATTAACCTAGCATGTTTTTGGAATGTGGGAGGAAACCGGATTACCCGGAGAAAACCCACACATGCACGGGGAGAACATGCAAACTCCACACAGAGATGGCCGAGGGTGGAATTGAACCTGGGTCTCCTAGCTGTGAGGTCTGCGCGCTAACCACTAGACCGCCGTGCCGCCGCCAAATTAAATTAAATTAGTAAAAGAAATTGAAATTCATTGATTTCATCCTATTTTACAGTTAACATGTGTTGATGTAGACATTAATCTTACATTATAAAATAAAGAAGTATATTCTATAAAATCGAGGAGGCTGCTATAGATGACGTGATGTAAGGGTCATGGTGTGACCCTTACATCACGTCATCATGCTGGTCATACTGGAAGGTTTTTAAAATGTTAATATAGATTCCTTATTATAAGGATATCAAGAAAAATAAGAGAATAATTGACATTGCTTTAATTGTTTTCAAATACTTCATAGTCACATTTTTTCTTTTTTTTTTTTATCCTTTCCTGGTGAAGGTTAAAGGTGAATTTATGAAACTTTGAAAAGTCTAATCACCTCCTGGTGAGTCTTTGAAAAATCTAATCACCTCCTATATAATCAATCCTCCATCCTGGGAGTGAAATTCATTATTTCATTCAGCAGAGCACAAAAAATAATTTCAATGCATTTGACTTTCTGCTAGCTAATTCTGCTGCTGCAAAAGTCAAACACACAAAACCTTTCCTACATGGAAGGACAGCAGTGATAAGCACAGCTAGCTGACCCCTTCAGGATGCAGCGGTAAATTTCCATGTATTTCATTGTCCGATTAGCAAGAATAATGATGTCACACTTACATGAAAGACATTATGTAGGCTAAATGTAAACTGCACAAGCACCATAAACCAAGTCAGTATACCGACTGACGCTTTTTACTTTTTAAAAATGCTTATCATTCGAATCAGAATTCACCAAGCGTTTGATTGTTCTCTAACGAACAGGGAACGTGAGCTGGGATTCGGCGGTCACTGAGTCAGAGCGATATGTTCACTATGTGATAAGAATATTTTAGTGACATTTAACTGTAGAAATGCAGTGCAGAGAAAACGACAGAACATCCTTGACACATAAATCATGCAACATTTCAGCTGATAAGTGACACATCTAGTCTGTAATTGAAATAGTAACATAGTCACAAAGAGAACTGGGTCATCTCCTCGGTATATATCCGTTATTATCTGTTGTTGGACAAAGATACTGATGAGCGACCTTGTCATGCAACACATGCACGCACAGTTCTACAGAACACAAACACCCTCGTCAAAAGTTATGTACGTAGGCTCGACAAGGGCACGCTTGTGATGCGATTGTATAGTTTTAACCCTCCCATTGTCTCTTTGTACACACACACATACACACAATTGTGACAAAATGCTCAGGTATGTGTGTATTTCTACAGATTGCACTCAACCTGGCCTCTGTGTGCAAAGCAGAGACAATGTGATGCTTCTTGTTTTTCTATTGTCACTGTCTGGGAACATGATAATAAAAAAGATGTAGATCAGGGGTCTCAAACTCAATTTACCTGGGGGCCACTGGAGCTAGGGTCTGGGCGAGGCTGGGCCGCATCAGGTTTTCCCAAAAAAAAAAAAAACGCATTTATTAAAAACAGAAAAATGAATAAACTTTGCTTTGGTTCCGATTTTCTACAAGAAAAGCTCTGATAAAACATTCCACTGTTCTCAAATATCTTACTTTTTATTTTTCTACACAAAATTGCTTGATTGATTTTCTTTATTCTTGATCTTATTTTGTAATAAATAAATATAATAATAATAAAACAGCAAATAATTAAAAATTAAGAAACCACATATAGTTGGTGGGTAGACAAATTATTTTTTTCAGATTAAAATGAACAAAGCATTATTAGAGCCCTGTAGACATGACAAAACACGACTATAGTCACATTTATACTCTTTTTATTTACAACATATTGCGCAACTGCAGGGTCTTGAGACACATGCTAACTCGCAAACTAGAGACCTAGCGACCTAAACGGTAGCCTCCAAGTTATTTCCTTTAAACTTAAAAAGCCAAAAACTTACCACTTCCACACGGATAGGGAGGATAACTATTAACAGTTATTTAACCTTTAACATGAACATGAATCAAACGTAATAATTTTTTCTGGGTACATGACACCATACAGCATCCATATCAAACTTGCGCGGGCTGCACTAACATTAAACTTTCATATCAAGGCGGGGGCCTCGCCCGCGGGCCGCATGTTTGAGACCCCTGATGTAGATGATGTGTATGTGCATGTGTGTTACAAAGAAATGTTCTGGAGGACATTACCAAGTCCCTCCAGCACCACTGAATGCCCCCATCTCTCTTGTGTCGGTGTTAATTACTGTTTGGTGGTGTGTAATGAGTCATAAGTGTAATAAATGCATGCACGTGCAATGCATTGTGGGACGAGTGCCTGGTTCCACAGGTATGACAAGCTGTCATCAGACAGCACCAATGGGAGTTTAAAGCAAGGACAAATGATTTGGCCCTGTTTGGATCCCAAAGACAGACATGACTTGAGTTTTTCATCAGCTCAACTATGTTTGTGCATGTTTGCTACACAAGTAGTGCATGGTACCTGCCTGGTAATAGGATGGTACTATTATACCATCCTATTACCTTCCTGGTAATAGGACCATGCACTACTTAGTGGACAAAGATGCAAAGTGAGTCGCAACCTCAGCTGGTCATCAGACAAAACATCATCATTTATCCTGCGGCGGTCACTAAGCGTGTTTTATCCAATACTTCAGGTTTTGAATGCACATGTTGGAAAATGCAAATGAAAACACGAAGGTGAAAATGTGCTGACTTACCTAGGATTAGAGTGAAACAGCTCTGATAAGTCCACCTTGCTGACGAGGCACCTAGTTCTGGTAGAGATGCAAAGGGATTAAAAAACATACACTGTATTTACACATGTAGTATGTGTGCTCAATGGTTGGGAAGTTTTTGTGCATACATTACATTACATACAGTTTATACATTGTACATGCATTTATAAATCCCACTCACTAGTAGACATTATCATTACTTATAATACAGTGGTGTATTAGATCTATTTAGAGTGTATAAGATCTATTTCAAATACATTTATGACTTTTTATATATATTTTTTTAGCCTTTTAGAAAAAAAAATAAAAAGGGGCTCCACTGGACAGCCATGACATAAATAGACAAAGAAGGTAAGACAAACATTTCGTTCTTCAGTTATACCAGGGGTCTCAAACACGTGGCCCGCGGGCCAAATGTGGACACTAGTTTGAGGCCCCCGCCTTGATATAAAAGTTTAATGTTTGATATGGATGCTGTATGGTGTCATGTACCCATAAAAAATTATTATGTTTGATTAATGTTCATGTTAAAGGTTAAATAACTGTTAATAGTTATCCTCCCTAACCGTGTGGAAGTGGTAAGTTTTTGGCTATTTAAGTTTAAAGGAAATAACTTGAAGGCTACCGTTTAGGTCGCTAGCTCTCTAGTTTGCGAGTTTAGCATGTGTCTCAAGACCCTGCAGTTGTGCAATATGTTGTGAATAAAAAGAGTATAAATGTGACTATAGTCGTGTTTTGTCATGTCTACAGGGCTCTAATAATGCTTTGTTCATTTTAATCTGAAAAAAATAATTTGTCTACCCACCAACTATATGTGGTTTCTTATGTTTTTATTATTTGCCGTTTTATTATTATTATTATATTTATTTATTACTGATTGATTTTCTTTATTCTTGATTTGTTTATTTATTTTTCATCTTATTTTGTGCAGAAAAATAAAAATTAAGATATTTGAGAACAGTGGAATGTTTTATCAGAGCTTTTCTTGTAGAAAATCGGAACCAAAGCACTGAAAATGTTTGTATATTTTTCTGTTTTTAATAAATGCGTTTTCTTTTTTTTTTTTGGAAAACCTGATGCAGCCCAGCCTTGCCTAGACCCTAGCTCCAGTGGCCCCCCAGGTAAATTGAGTTTGAGACCCCTGATTTATACTGTATGTCGTTAAATGCATTTTAAATTGGTTTATGCATGGAAAACTATAATTGTAAAACTATTTTAACCTTTCTTAGAGGAAGAATTGATTCAGTTAGCGTCCATTTCAGTTAAGAGTTGGACCTTCAATCAAAAGCCCCCCCTGCTTATAAACACATTCTAATGAACCTCTGCTCCCCATTCCAACTGTATACACAATAGGTGGCTGTACGGATATATGTACATTTAGAGTAGTTACTGAAGAGCTAATCGGGAGCTAATGATTAAGACACATACATTTAGAGTAGTTACTGAAGAGCTAATCAGGAACTAATTATTAAGGGACATACATTTGGAGTAGTTACTGAGGAACTCAGACACAAATTTAGAGTAGTGTACACTACACTAAATTGGTACACTACTGAGGAACTAATGAAAAACTAATGACTAAGACATACATTTAGAGTAGTTACTGAAGAGCTCATCAGGAACTAATGACTAAGGCACATACATTTAGAGTAGTTACTGAAGAGCTAATCGGGAACTAATGACTAAGACACATACATTTAGAGTAGTTACTGAAGCGCTAATCAGGAACTAATTATTAAGGGACATATGTACATTTGGAGTAGTTACTGAGGAACTCACAAATTTAGAGTAGAGTACACTACACTAAATTGGTACACTACTGGGGAACTAATGAAGAACTAATCAGGAACTAATGACTAAGACTACTTAGAGTAGTTACTGAAGAGCTAATCAGGAACTAATGACTAAGGCACATACATTTAGAGTAGTTCCTGAAGACATAAGCGGGAACTAATGACTAAGGCACATACATTTAGAGTAGTTACTTAAGAGCTAATTGGGAACTAATGACTAAGGCACATACATTTAGAGTAGTTACTGAAGAGCTAATGAAGAACTAATTAGGAACCAATGGCTAAGGCACATACATTTAGAGTAGTTACTGAAGAGCTAATCAGGAACTAATGACCAAGGCACATACATTTAGAGTAGTTACTGAAGAGCTAATCAGGAATTAATGACCAAGGCACATACATTTAGAGTAGTTACTGAAGAGCTAATCAGGAATTAATGACCAAGGCACATACATTTAGAGTAGTTACTGAAGAGCTAATCAGGAACTAATGACCAAGGCACATACATTTAGAGTAGTTACTGAAGAGCTAATCGGGAACTAATGACTAAGGCACATGCATTTAGAATATTTACTGAGGAGCTAATGAAGAACTAATGGCTAAGGTACATCAATTTAGAGTAGTTACTGAAGATAAAATTAGTAGCGGTTAGGGTTAGGTAGGTACGTTCCTCGTGAACTACTGTGATTTGAAGGTGTGTAACACCTTAAGTGTTACCAAGTGGACTCATTATTATTAATTCTCTTTTTCGTGGCACACTGGTGTGGACACAACAGTGACAAGATGGAGGCAGAGAGGATCCTTCAAAAAGTAGCAACAGTAGAAAGTTCATTTGTACTCCAAAACATGTTTATTTTGCTTTTCTTTTTTTTTGTTCACTTTTTGTCTATCCCACTTAATTCCTCTCTCCAACAGCGTCCATTACTTGTCATGGCCAATTCTGCAACAATCTAGCAACAATTATCCAGTAGTTAACATGTGTGAGTGTGGATTTATGACTCAAAAATTTACAATAGCTTTTAAATGGCAACAATACAATCAATCTGTGTATTCAAACATTAATAATGCCTAAAAAATGACTGATGATTTTTCATTGAGCATTGTTCTAAGACAGGGGTCTCAAACATGCGGCCCGCGGGCCAAATGTGGCCCGCAGGACACTAGTTTGAGGCCCCCGCCTTGATATGAAAGTTTAATGTTAGTGCGGCCCGCGCAAGTTTGATATGGATGCTGTATGGTATCATGTACCCAGAAAAAATTATTACGTTTGATTAATGTTCATGTTAAAGGTTAAATAACTGTTAATAGTTATCCTCCCTAACCGTGTGGAAGTGGTAAGTTTTTGGCTATTTAAGTTTTAAAGGAAATAACTTGGAGGCTACCGTTTAGGTCGCTTGCTCCCTAGTTTGCGAGTTAGCATGTGTCTCAAGACCCTGCAGTTGCGCAATATGTTGTAAATAAAAAGAGTATAAATGTGACTATAGTCATGTTTTGTCATGTCTACAGGGCTCTAATAATGCTTTGTTCATTTTAATCTGAAAAAAATCATTTATCTACTCACCAACTATATGTGGTTTCTTAATTTTTAATTATTTGCCGTTTTATTATTATTACATTTATTTATTACTGATTGATTGATTTTCTTTATTCTTGATCTTATTTTGTGTAGAAAAATAAAAATGAAGATATTTGAGAACAGTGGAATGTTTTATCAGAGCTTTTCTTGTAGAAAATCGGAACCAAAGCAAAGTTTATTCATTTTTCTGTTTTTAATAAATGCGTTTTTTTATGAGGAACTCACAAATTTAGAGTAGAGTACACTACACTAAATTGGTACACTACTGGGGAACTAATGAAGAACTAATCAGGAACTAATGACTAAGACTACTTAGAGTAGTTACTGAAGAGCTAATCAGGAACTAATGACTAAGGCACATACATTTAGAGTAGTTCCTGAAGACATAAGCGGGAACTAATGACTAAGGCACATACATTTAGAGTAGTTACTTAAGAGCTAATTGGGAACTAATGACTAAGGCACATACATTTAGAGTAGTTACTGAAGAGCTAATGAAGAACTAATTAGGAACCAATGGCTAAGGCACATACATTTAGAGTAGTTACTGAAGAGCTAATCAGGAACTAATGACCAAGGCACATACATTTAGAGTAGTTACTGAAGAGCTAATCAGGCGTTTAGGGCGTTTAATTTTTAATTATTTGCCGTTTTATTATTATTACATTTATTTATTACTGATTGATTGATTTTCTTTATTCTTGATCTTATTTTGTGTAGAAAAATAAAAATGAAGATATTTGAGAACAGTGGAATGTTTTATCAGAGCTTTTCTTGTAGAAAATCGGAACCAAAGCAAAGTTTATTCATTTTTCTGTTTTTAATAAATGCGTTTTTTTATGTTTGTTTTTTTTGGAAAACCTGATGCGGCCCAGCTTCGCCCAGACCCTAGTTCCAGTGGCCCCCAGGTAAATTGAGTTTGAGACCCTGCTCTAAAAGTGTTTCTATGTATGGTTTCAAGTCATTCTCTGAGCTTTGTGGTCTGTTTCAGTTGAAGCAGTGAATGTTATAATTTGGCAACTCGGGGTATTTTGTCTAGCGCCGAAATTGATGTGTGTGTTTTGCACAACCGGAACCAACAAGTCATGTCCTCATCTGCATGGTTTCTATCATGATCTTGCACTCCCAATTTGTGAGAAAGACAAATGAGGCAGAGTAGAAACTCAATTAGCTCTACTCTTGGATGACAACTGCCATAAAATATACAATCAAACACTTTTATAAGCCAACCCTGACAATCGCAAATTCATGCACTCGCAGTTTGACTCCGAGTAGTAAAGTAGCACGTTCCACCTAAAATATATAAGCAGACAGTCAACGCAGTTATCCATATTACTCCAATCAAATTCGAGTGATAAACTGATACATTTGCAGCATAATTGTGTAAAACAATTTCTCATTAATTCCTGTCTATTTACACAGAAAGCCCATACACACAATGCAATGTTTATACTTTTTTTTGGTAAACAAATACATTTTTAACAGATCCTACACTCGAACTTGCTGTTCCGAGGGGATGTGAGAGAAACATACTTGCAATTGTTGTGTTGCCAAATTCGGTCCAACTGACCAATCCAGAATGCTCTAATAATGATTATGGGTGATTCAAAAAGCTCTGCGGGGATCCAGGTTTTGACACAATGGCAGCAGCAATACAATAGAAGTTATTAGTAGTTCACAGTGGTGTGAGTCAACACTTTTTCAATGTGAAAAAGCACTAGCATACTGATGACAAAGGTCTAAAGTCTTTGCTAGAATTAAGACGTTAACAGTTATGTTGAAATACTATACTGCACAAGAAATGGCATCAAAACACTTTATTGTGCTACAAACGGTGAAGTATAAAACGGATCAAATATGTACATTCGTAAGATAGATCTAAAACATATGATTGTGGTTAAAAGTAAGAATACACAAAAACCTAACACAATGAAAAGAAATTAGAAAAAAATACGAATTAAATAATTAAGACTAAATAAAATAATTTTGAAAACATATACAAGTAAAACATGTAAGAATTAAAAGGAATCTAAAAATATGTCAAACCCATCATCTCTTAGAGGTCTTCTCCAGGATCCAGTCAATGACCTATAACAACATATAAAGGGAATCATTTTAAAGTGTTCATGTGGAGAAGGAAAACTGATTCTCAAGCAGAAATGTATTGATTGTTTGGTGGCGTTACCTGTTTTGCATTGTTGCCAACCGCCTTCTTCATCTCATCATGCAGACCACGAGATGTCTTCAGATCCTGCCATCAAACAGTTTCACTTTGTGTCTTTGGTCATTTAATTAAGTGAAGAGGCAAACCTGACAATAATAAGTCCAATACTGCTCTAATGCACAGATGTTAAGCACAAGGCCTGGGGGCCATATTTGGTCCGCTGTATTGTTTTATGTGGCCTGCAAAAGCCTGGAAATAATGCACATGAAAAAGGCATTTTGTTCATTCATTCATTCATTCATTCATTTTCTACCGCTTATCCTCACTAGTGTTGCGGGGGTGCTGGAGCCTATCCCAGCTGTCTTCGGGCGAGAGGCGGGGTACACCCTGGACTGGTTGCCAGCCAATCACAGGGCACATATAGACAAACAACCATTCACACTCACATTCATACCTATGGACAATTTGGAGTCGCCAATTAACCTAGCATGTTTTTGGAATGTGGGAGGAAACCGGAGTACCTGGAGAAAACCCACACATGTACGGGAGAACATGCAAACTCCACACAGGGTGGCCTGCACGCTAACCACTTAACCACCATGCAGCTTAAAGGCATTTTAAAAATATGGAATTTATTTTATTTTATGTCGACTTTATTTTATTATTATTGTTAAAGAAAATGTACATACCATAAATTCCGATTTATAAGCCGCTACTTTTTTCTGAAACTTTCAACCCCTGCAGCTCATACAGCAGCGTGTCTAATTGATGGCTAAATTTGAATCTTGTGGCATCTCCTTTACATCAGAAATACAGCAAATTGTTTAATACTGTTCCGCTTGCGAGTCAAGTGAGAAAATGGTAGCTCTTTCTTTGGCAGGAGCCAATCACAAGCAATCAGTGTACTCACAACGAGCTTGTCAACCAATTTTAAAAGTATAACAACATAACAGTCTGACTCATGCTGTCATCTGACTAAGAACACTTTACTAACAATGCTACATTCATCATGCAGCAACTTAACACTCACAAGATGTGCCTGACAAAAATGTACCAATATGAGTTTGAGATGGGAAAAAAAATTCCCATAATCCATTGCATCCAAGCAACACATTCATTGGGGTGCTGGAATGACACCAGCCTAGGTTCTGGGCTCAAGGTCCTCAGGGTGCTGTGTTAATGTTGTTTGTAGGATGAACCAGTGAGTCAGACTGTTATATTGAGTAATGACCTCCTGCAATTTAAATGGATTGGCAAGCTTGTCATGAGTTTTTTTTTTTTCAAAGCTAATAATTAGTTGCCGTCACATAAACCTCCGTTCCTGGTCCTCACAAACTTCAAATTTCAGTTTATGACACGGACACGTGGGGACTAATCTGTTTTTTCCTTTAAATTTAGTCACCGGTTTGGTTTTTTTCTTTGTTTTATATAGTTATAGCATATTAAATATACAAAATAATCAATATATCTAGCTTAATGTATTTGTTCTGTTTTCGACAGACAATTTCTACTGCATACAATTGGAGTTTCTTGTTTTCTTTGTTATATAACACCATATCAAATGAATTATACAGTAGTTATATACTTGAATTTCTACTTGGCACCTTGACTTCTGATTTCAATGCAAGTAAGTAAATAATAAATGTATTATCGTTATACACTTACTTCGGTTTTACAGTTACACACAGCCCTCGGAGGACAACTAGCACTGCAATTTGACCCACCGTTAACATGAGGCGCCCCTGCTCTAATGAGTAGAAATTACTTTCTTTTTTGGCTTAGTCATTAAAAGCTTTATTTTATTCATCCGTGTTTCTCATGAGATAAAATATGTATGCATTGGACAGCTGGGACCAAGTTGTTATGAACGGGTCTAGTAACCAAAAAGAACATCCCTTAACCAGCATAATGACATGGGTGAAGGGAAGGCACCTTCGGTGCCATTGCATGGGAAAATGCATTAGACGCAAAATGCTATAAGATGAAAATTACATCTTAATGTTGCTGAAAAATAGTCCAATGTGAATGCAGTATGCTTTTAAGTGTCCCATATCAATTAACAATGATAAAGATTTAAAAGGAAAGCACTAAATAAACTCTATAATGCATACTGGGAAGTCAAACTGCTCCCATTAATGTTGATTTCTTGCACAAACTTGTAACAAAAAAAAAAAAAAAAAACAACAACATATGGCGGGCGCTGCAGTCCTAGCGGGGGGGAGCAAAACAAACAAAAGCGAGTTCAGAGTAAAAGAGTGCTGAGTGTGTGTGGGCACCAACCTTGAGATAGAATTTGGAGATATCAAACAGTCTTTTGCTGCAAGCCTCAAAGCATTTATGCTCGGCACTGATCCCGTGGTGTTTGAGTGTTTTAGCGACTACCTCCTGCAGCATCTGAGGGCACACACATTTTCATGAGGACAATTTTGTAAAATGGAGAATCTACTTGTGGTAATTCCCTTATCGCTAAACGTCAACCCAGTTCACAGAAAGTAATTTTAGCAAGGCTTCCCACTATAGGAAGAGATGTCAAAATGGCTTTACTTCCATGGATAAAGATGTCCTTCTTCCTCTCTTTAAAACCACACCATGAGCTCTCAGGTAGAAGACACAGTATTTTACTGATGGAGTTGACGGCACAAACACATCCCAAAATAAATGGCCACCTTTAATCTTGTGACAGCAGCTGATCTGAATAGTGGCCATAAATTCCAGTGAGGGATCATCAGTGCGTCTCAGTTTCCCCAATGCAGAGTTCTCAGGCTTTCAATCTCTGCCATGAATTAACCGCTGTCGTTATTCCTGAATTGCACCAACTGTTCTCATACACATGCACACGCTTAGCACATTAGCATTGCTGACAGGACTCACCTCCTGCTAGTATAATATCACACATTACACCACACCAAGGTCGGGATGCGGCTTGCAACATGCGCACGCAGGTAGTAAAGTGAGTGTGTAATCATGCATCTGTTAAGCCGGGTGTGCATGTGCAGCTGATATTGTAGTAAAGCTGTTAAGGTGCCACGGTGATAACATGCAAAACATACATCATTTGTCTTTGCTGAAGCTATTACAGCATTCTCATTTGGTGGCTTGGACTACGAGTGATTTGGTCTGTAGTGTGTGCATGTTTATTTAAGACTTTTATTCATGGAAGTCTGCATAATGTTTATTTTGTCCTTTAAACGTTTATTTATAGCCTTTTTTTGGTTCTTCTTAGAATGTAGATATAATTTATGGCACATATATATTGTGACAGAGACTTCTTTCCAGGGACATTAGGATCTAGCCATTATTCATTCATTTTCTACCGCTTTTTCTTCACGAGGGTCGCGGGGGGTGCTGGAGCCTATGCCAGCTGTCTTCAGGCGAGAGGCGGGGTACACCCTGGACTGGTCACCAGCCAATCACAGGGCACATATAGACAAACAACCATTCACACTCACATTCATACCTATGGACAATTTGGAGTCGCCAATTTACCTAGCATGTTTTTTTGGAATGTGGGAGGAAACCGGAGAACCCGGAGAAAACCCACGCATGCACGGGGTGGAATTGAACCCTAGTCTCCTCGCTGTGAGGTCTGCGTGCCTAACCACTAGACCGCCGTGCCGCCCCTAGCAATTATTGTTATTCTTTTTTTCTACAAATTTAAAAAATAACAATTTAAACAGAATAATAGTCCTAAGGTGTTAGATATGGTAATATGAAGTAAGAACATAAATTGCATTAATTAATTGCAACTGGCTCAAGACATCACCGGCGAACATATGTCATTAACTAGAGCTATGCCATTAGTGGTTTAAAAGAACAGACTGAAAGGAAACATGATGACAATTTTCACATTTACCAAATTCAATTAAGTGGAAATTTTCATTTGCCCCTAATATGATGACGGGCTCTCATGGTTGTCTGTCACGACTGTCTCGTGTGCTGCAGTCTCAGAGGCAAACAACAATATGCAGTCAATCTGTTGTTATACATTTACTGATAGCTAACATTCGTAGCCAAACTTAGCCAAATTGCTATCATTTGCTGACAACAAATATGGCTAGTGTGCATGCATTTGTGTGATGTGTCGGAGCAGGAAGAAGGCACAATGCACTGGCGAATGTTGGAGAACCCTGGAGGCAACCGTGTAACTGTGGCAAACACACACACTTACCCTATTGTGTTTCTGGGAGCGTGACTCCTTGACACTTTTATCGTCTGTCATCCCGTGATCACTTCTCGGCTCTGGTGCTTTATGCTTGTCTGTAAATGACTGATTCATCAAACCTGGAAAGAAATGTCGTCAATAAAGCAATGCCACCTTGAAGCTAGTTACAATAAGTTAGCTAAATATCAACTTTTACAATGTTCACTTATCACTGATTTGGTTGGTTTGATTGGTTTTACCTGAGGATGTCCTTCGAGGAGCTGAGGCTGAGGAAGTGGAAGATGAGACGGACTGAGATCTGCTGGCCTGATGCCGTAGAGACCTGATGGCAGGGTGTGTCCCACTGCCAACACTGCTCTGAGAGCAGAGGGAGTCGCTGCTCTCTGACTTCGCCAGCCTGCATCATTTAGGCAAACAGATTAAGACTCATTAAAACAATAGAACTCCTCCATCAATTCATTGTCTTACCTCTTGCGGGGACAGCCATCAGTGTCCCATG
The DNA here is from genome assembly GCF_030265055.1 of Doryrhamphus excisus. NCBI lineage: Eukaryota > Metazoa > Chordata > Actinopteri > Syngnathiformes > Syngnathidae > Doryrhamphus > Doryrhamphus excisus. The sequence goes on from NC_080475.1 coordinate 547,157, forward strand.
ACCTGCGTTTGAGTCGGGCTACGTCAGCGTTCTGCAGAGTCTCCCCATCAGGCACACTTCCTGGTTCTGACATCACAGCAGGCGAAAGGGCGGGGCTGAGCGCAAAGGGGAGGGCAGAGGGTTCCTTGCAGCAGGTGGTTTGGGTTTCATATCGAATGAGACGGGACTGGAGCCGTACAAAGGCCTGGTCCCGGTCCAGGGATTGCTGGTTATCCAGGCAGTATCTATATGAACAAAACAGAAAAGGAAAAAATAAACTAAACCTAAAAAAGAATCTTCGCAGAAGCTCAATAGGGATTGAAGGTGATCAACCCTTACTCTATTCCATGGTAATTTGATGCCTTAGCCTTTTTGAAGGACATCTGACTGACTCTTCTGGGAGACAAGTCGGGTGACAGCTGAAATACATTAGGACTAAAAAAAACAGAGAAAAAACGGATTTATAGCCTGTCATACACAGTATTCCATGAAAGCTCATATAAGTTAATCTCCCTTAGTCATTAGCCACGTTTACATGAGGAGTTTTTCTCTTTCCGAGTGGAATCTTTCCGAATGACCTAAAAAGCAATGCTCGAAAGCAATGGTATACATGGAAAGGAATATTCCAATCACGTGTCTACATGCGCTGCTATAATCAACCAGAATAGTCAATGGGGCATGCGCAGTAAAGCATAAACACCAACATCACATGACACCGACTTCCTCCAGTTTTTTTTCACTTGTTGGAATAACTCCGTATTGCCAGTTTTTCCTTCGTCCAGTCTTGAAATTTAGTTTGAATCAAAAACAAACTTCCAGTGCCGATTGCTCACCTCCATTTTTTTTTAAATCGAAGAACGTCTGGAGCTGCGTGTTACGTCATATCTCAGCATTCGCTGAAAGAACGCACCCAGGAACAGGAAAAGATAAAGTTCAATCTTGTTAATATTTTATAATTAAGCTCGGCACATGTTTTATATAGATATGTATTTTCTTTTTTAATAAAACTGGACTTGTGAATGGCGTATAGAAGGGTTTAGATTCTGTTCCACAGATGGCGCTAATGCACACGAAAGCTGCTTGCCAACTGGCAATAAACAACAGAAGAAGAAAGAACGCAGTCTGACAACTTTCCGTTTGAGCGGGTACAAGATACCTCAATCGGATTGGGGAAAGGAATATTCCACCCCTGTGAATCCCATTATATATTCATTCGGATTGGCACTTTTCTTTCGGAATGAGGTGTAAACAAAGGTTACATTCTTTCCGTTTGAGCAAATAACCCAAATGGAATTGGAATATTTGGGTCCATGTAAACGTGGCTAATGTTGTCCTTAATCAAATGTAATTCTGTGCTCATTCAAATGACTTATCTTACCCTCTAACAAGGCCCAGAGGTAGTAGGTCACTGGTCGGCTTGCCATCAAGTGTGAAGTGTCTCCGAAGTTCTTTGGCGTCCAAAAAAGTACTAGAACCCTTCTGAAAGTCTTTAGGGCCCATAAGGGTGTCACTACAGCCTGGTCCTAATAGACAAAATCTAAGACATGATACAGAACATTACGGTAGTTACATGATACCAGATGTTGATGGGTTTCATGTGGAGCAATTCACTATGCTGAATTTAGAGGCCACCTTCTCTTCTGTCGTCTTTTTTGCAGGCTTTCAATGTTGTGGAGGACACTCCTCTCAGGCCAAATAGAATGTTCCATGGACACTGTCTGAAAATCTAGTAAACAGAAAAGAAAAGAGGTTTGGAATATTTTAAGATGCTGTTCTGTTGTGAACACATACCTGGACCTTTATGGGAGGTCAAGAAGAAGATGATTGTTTAAAGCTGGGGTCTCAAACACGCGGCCCGCGTTTGAGGCCCCCGCCTTGATATGAAAGTTTAATGTTAGTGCGGCCTGCGCAAGTTTGATATGGATGCTGTATGGTATCATGTACCCAGAAAAAATTATTACGTTTGATTAATGTTCATGTTAAAGGTTAAATAACTGTTAATAGTTATCCTCCCTATCCGTGTGGAAGTGGTAAGTTTTTGGCTATTTAAGTTTAAAGGAAATAACTTGAAGGCTACCGTTTAGGTCGCTAGCTCTCTAGTTTGCGAGTTAGCATGTGTCTCAAGACCCTGCAGTTGCGCAATATGTTGTAAAAAGAGTATAAATGTGACTATAGTCGTGTTTTGCTTTGTTAATTTTAATCAGAAAAAAAAATTATAGTTGGTCTACCCACCAACTATATGTGGTTTCTTAAGTTTTTATTATTTGCCGTTTTATTATTATTATTATTATTATTATATTTATTTATTACTGATTGATTGATTTTCTTTATTCTTGATTTGTTCATTTATTTTTCATCTTATTTTGTGTAGAAAAATAAAAATTAAGATATTTGAGAACAGTGCAATGTTTTATCAGAGCTTTTCTTGTAGAAAATTGGAACCAAAGCAAAGTTTATTAATTTTTCTGTTTTTAATAAATGCGTTTTTTTTTTTGGGGGGGGGGGGGGGGGGGGGGAACCTGATGCGGCCCAGTCTCACCCAGACCCTAGCTCCAGTGGCCCCCAGGTAAATTGAGTTTGAGACCCCTGGTTTAAAGGGAGGTTTTAAGAGTTTAAATTGTTTCCATGAATTCACTACTTAAGGAAAGCATTTTGCAACAACAAAAGAAAACATGTGCAATCATGAATAAACAAACCTACAAGGCACCCTCTGCGAGTACACCCTATAAGGTAAGCTGCACCGTATGACGGATTGCAGCAGTAATACAAACATTGTAGCTTGGGCCAGGTCAAGATACTCAATTCTTGGCAGATGGGCCCAAAATCTCAGTGCACACAATCTGAGCATTGCATTGATGTATGACCACAGCAGTTTCTTGTGTTCAGGCCGCCAGACGGCAATGGGACCCAGGGGAAGTGCAAAAAAGATCAACTAGATTCAGTAGATTCATGTCAGGGATGATTCATGAGTGAGTTTTAAGGCTTAGGCTGACACAAAGTTCTTCACACCATTAGGGGATGCAGATGAACGTTTTATGCTGCACTGCACAGGCTGTTTCCTGCTGTAAATACAAAACTGTCCCACGCATCAGCTCTATAACTACATTTAATGGCTTTTTCCTTGACCCATGCCTTGGCCCTTCACAAAGTTGAGTAGTTTTGACGTAATCTTGCTAACTAGCATACAATGATGAAAACCTCCTTGCAAGAAGAGGTAGTAAAGAATATAGCTGTGTTGTCCATGCTTGTCTAATTGTGTATGCCAAGGACAATCATTCAATGTGTACGGCAACTCTAGTATTTAGGAACGGATATAAAATCTGCTTGAGATGCAAGCTTTCATGCCCTGCAGATACATTTTGAAAAGCAACGCCGACTTCCCTGTTCTCATTTCGAGCTCGAGCAGCAGGCTGAGAGTTGTTTTATTGCTAATAAATGCATTGTTTACGCGAGCTCACGGATGCAATGTAAAACTCTACAGGCAGAGTAAGTATATGTGTGCTGTGAAACTACTGAAGCAGCAGCGCTTTCTTTGATTGTTATGTAATGTTGACATTATATGCATTGGCAGTTTGGAGCGCACTCCTCGCGACTCTGAACAAGCAGTATAATGTACATTTTATGCTCATCCCAGATAAATATGCTTTACAACAAAGTCATTTATTTATACTTCTAAATTTGCATGGCATAAACTGGATCAAGTGAGGTTTTGGACAATGCAGTCGGCTATATTATGCATCCATGTCAATCCAAACATACCTGGCTTCTTGGTGGTTGCGTCGGGCTTGTCAGGTAAAGAGGAGACCGGGGACTGAGTGTCATCAATTACTCTTAAGTATTGTTCCCTGGCCAGGTTGAGAATGGCCTTGAAGTCATTCGAAGGTATGGATGATGAGGACTGTTCTTTCTTTCCTGGGCATGCAAACAGATTTGATTTAGAAAATAAAATAAGTACAGTAGTACAGGGTGACCCAAAAAAAACGTGCCTGTGTACATTTTATGTGATATCTCCATTATTTATTCACTGATTGCCCTTATTTTACAGGACATGGCAGGCTCAACGACCATGAGTACACCAAGACCCCAGTGGGAGTTGGAACAAAGTATACACTGTGTTAAATTTTATTACAAGACAGGCTCGTTTAAGAAAACCCAGGACAGTTTCATGCGTCAGTTCGAATGTGAAAAGGCTCCATCCAAAAGCAGAATTCAGAACTGGGTGGACCACTTCGAGAAGTATGGGACCGTGGAGAACCTCAACGCTGCCAGTGAGAACCATCCAAGCCACTCGGGACGTCCCAAGAAGCAAACAGCCGAGAATCAGTCACCAAGGAGCGGTATGTGGAGGTCCACAAAACCTTCAAGAATGAACTCCAGACCATCTACCTGTCGCTCATGAGCAAGTTCTGGTTCCAGCAAGACTGAGCAAGTTCTCACACTACAAACCTGTCCCGTGATTGGCTGAAAGACAACTTCGGAGGCCGAGTGATCAGTCTCAAGACTGATTTTGAGTGGGCACCCTCATAGCCCGGACCTAAGCCCCCCTGATTTTTCTCTTTGGGGAAAAAATCTTAAGGACAGAGTCTACGCAGGGAAACCCAGAACACATTACGGAACTCAAGAAAGCCATCAGGGAAGAGATGAGAGCCATTACCAATTCAGTCTGTAAGAACGTCATGGACAACTTCGTGCTGCACCTCAAGAAATGCACGGAGCTAAATGGAGGCCATCTAGAACATATGCTGTAGAACGGAGAAAAAAAGGCCAAAGACCCTAATGTTTTGATGTGATGTTTTGAATATAATAAACTAGTTATGACCAAAGTTTCATTTCATTCACACAAAACACTAAGAAACAGGGCCTAATTAGAGTTGGGGCCCGTTTTTTTTGGGTCACCCTTTATAAAAGGGACATACACTCACCGGACCCATAATTACAAACCTGTTCATTTAGCCATATTATTCAAATTGCCCTTTAGTGGGATTCAGTGCAGTTCTTTAGCACTGAAAACCATAAACACAATAACAAGCATGTCTGAATTAACCTCTGTGATGTTCTATTTTAACTCACTCAATACCAAAGAAAAATCTATACCCGATCCCAACAACGTCTTTATATGGCTGTTATATGTTTTTTTTTTGCGTAAAAGGCAAAAAGAGGTGATGACATAACTCTCCACTAATGCATTTCACTTCAAGCACACTTAAAAGCCATTAAAACGGCCACAAGGTGACAGAAGTGCATTCGATGGGAGAGCTGGGCACGGATCATGTGAATGTATCACACGTGACAAGGAGGAAACGAGAGAGCATGAAGAAGTGTAACACGCAGAAGGTGATGCATTGTAAGTGACGTTTCAACGCATGCACATGCAAGTAAGCGCGTGCACACGCATGGTGTTATATTTGTAAATAAATTGTTAAAACAAATCGGTTAAACAACCCCTTTTTTTGTGTTGTTTATGTTGGTATAGTTGTTTAGATACTTAAAGACTAAGACTAAAATATTGTGTGAAAATAAAGTGAATGTTATGCTTGAAGGGCGGCACGGCGGTCTAGTGGTTAGCGCCCAGACCTCACAGCTAGGAGACCAGGGTTCAATTCCACACCCGGCTATCTCTGTGTGGAGTTTGCTTTTCTCCGGGTACTCCGGTTTCCTCTCACATTCTAAAAACATGCTAGGTTAATTAGCGACTCCAAATTGTCCATAGGTATGAATGTGAGTGTGAATGGTTGTTTGTCTATATGTGCCCTGTGATTGGCTGGCGACCAGTCCAGGGTGTACCCCGCCTCTCGCCCGAAGACAGCTGGGATAGGCTCCAGCGACCCTCGTGAGGAAAAGCGGTAGAAAATGAATGAATGTTTCACTTTGTGGGCTTGCACGGTGAACCAGTGGATAGCACGCAGGTCTCACAGCTAGGAGACCCAGGTTCAATTCCACCCTCTGCCATCTATGTGTGGAGTTTGCATGTTCTTCCCGTGTTTGTGTGGGTTTTCTCCGGGTACTCCGGTTTCCTCCCACATTCCAAAAACATGCTAGGTTAATTGGCGACTCCAAATTGTCCGTAGGTATGAATGTGAGTGTGAATGGTTGTTTGAATGTTTGTTTGTTTGAGCTTGTTTGTATTGCTGTTGACGTTTTGTTAAAAAAAAAAAAATTAATAAAAAAAAAAAGGTGGCTTTTTCCCTTTTCTAGGCGGGAACTAATATTGTCCTGCCACTTACCTACGTTCCACTGCTGATTATTAAATAACTGAAAAAGGTAGAAACCAACTTTTTCTGATGAAAGATGGGAGTCTAATCTTTCTTTTGGTAGGTTCCTGGTTTATATAGCCATAGAACCCAATATTCTGTGTGCCTTGAAAGATCAGTCAAAATCATCTAAAATGTCCGGTACTGAAGGGGTTGTCTTTTGAAATATATCTGGGATTGAATGAGTTAAATATGTATTGCAAAGATTTTCAATAAGGTCTGTGGTTTGTCAGCTCTCCTTGAAGTCTTTTTTCAAAGAGCTGCCCTATAGTTTGTTTCCTCGAGGTTGAAAAATTTCACTTTCTTTTTATCTGGCTTCACTCCACTGGAGCTTCTCTATCTTTGTCTGCTGTGTGTCTGTAAAATAATGATATTGCGAGTTATTCAATGCACCAGCAAGTGCCTAAAGCGACACAATGAGGAAGCGGAGAGTGGTCACTGATAGGGCTGCGGTTTTACACTACTACTAGTACATGGTCATTACAAAGCAACCATAGAAAAAGGTCTCAGCTCATTGAAACTTAAATCAATGTCATTTCTACTCAAGTTACTATAATATTAGTTATATTATAGTATATGGTTTCTTGTTAGTGGGAGAGAGACACACTTCTAAACAAACGCAAATTGCAACATTGATACATCTGTGTAGCAATCAAACCATAGCGTAAATTCTAATTGAATTTATTCATGTTTGTTCATTCATTCATTCATTTTCTACTGCTTTTTCCTCACGAGGGTCGCGGGGGTGCTGGAGCCTATCCCAGCTGTCTTCGGGCGAGAGGTGGGGTACACCCTGGACTGGTCACCAGCCAATCACAGGGCACATATAGACAAACAACCATTCACACTCACATTCATACTTATGGACAATTTGGAGTGGCCAAATTTTTGGAATGTGGGAGAAAACCGGAGTACCCGGAGAAAACCCACGCATGCACGGGGAGAACATGCAAACTCCACACAGAGATGGCCGAGGGTGGAATTGAACCCTGGTCTCCTAGCTGTGAGGGTTGCGCTCTAACCACTAGACCGCCGTGCCACCCTATTTATGTTTGCAAAGAATTAATTTTGGCATAGCTAGTTTAGCCTCTTCCTCAGCCTCTTTTGAGTGACTGCACATCAATGAAATAATTGAAGGAAATGTTTTCTCCCACAACTGCTGGCTTGTTTGACTTTCAGCAGGATTGCACAAAAAAAAAAAATCAGCAAACAGGTATCAGACAACAGTCAAAAAGCAATTACTGTGAAATTTGCTTTTCTTTTTGCAGTGACATTCTTTGTGTCATTTTGAGGTCAGAACATGAAGTCCAATCAAAAAGCATCATCACTCAGAAATAATCTCCTGAATGATTTGCTACTGCCGCAGGCATGACTCACAGCTTTTTGTCTTCAATTAATATCCAGTGGAATCTTGTCTATTTAACTATAAAGCATTGAAGAGGGATTTAAGGTCACCAAAAAATAGTTTTTTTCTTAAGAAATCACATGTTGAAAGAATGCCCCCTTCTTAATTGTACATTCATTGACATACCTCAAAGGTGTGTGAAGTGCTTTGCTTAACATGCAAAAGGCAAAAGCAAAAAGCGCACTCTTTAAAACGCGACAAAAATGTTTCATTGTTCTGTCACCCCTCCCTCCTCTAGATTCATTTTGGTGTATATTCATTCATGGCACAAGTACTTTACACCACATACTTACCAAGATACCCTATGAGCACCTGTGTCTGGACCTGTGCCACCTTCCTCTCTCGCCTCAGCAGGCTGTCTCCTTGGAGACAGGGCAGAGAGTAAAGGATGTTGCTTCTAGTGCCTCCTGGGGTGAGAAAAAGAAAAGAATGAAAAAGGCCAGGTGAGTTTGTCTTCACCAATATCTGGGCAGAACTTCATTCTTCTGGAGTATATCAAATAAAGTATCAAATAAGGCTTCAGGGAACTATGGAGCCAAAAGGTAAAAGCCAAAAGGTCGTCAGACACCAATAAAGGCACATGGCAGGAAACAGTACTCGATGGCTTTGCCTCACTGGAGTGAAATGATCATCGGGTCCAAATTTTAAGATCATTTGTAGTAAAAACTTTGATGACTCAAAGTTGCTGCACAGTTAGTGCACCGCTACTTATATAAAGGTAATTTAAAGCTATTCCTTTAAAGACGAATTTATGGTTCCATTCATCATAGCAAAACAGCTAATGACTATCCTACTACCACCATCATATTTTACTGTTGGTATGACTTGTTTTTTCTGAAATGTGGTGTTACTTTTATGCCAGAAGTAATGGGACACACACCTTCCAAAAAGTTAAACCTTTGTCTCATCAACATGTTTTATGTATGGCTAAATTGAGATGAGCCTTAATGCCTTCCTTGTTGTTCAGCAGTGGTTTTCGTCTTAGAACCTTTGGTCAGTGTCTTTCTTATGCTGGGGTCACTATCACCGACCTTAACTTAGGCAAGTGAGGACTGTGGGTCTTTGTTGTGGGGTCTTTTGTGACCTTTTGGATGAGTTGCAGCTGCACTATTGTGTTAAATTTGTTTGGAAGTTTCACCACTGTTCCATATTTTGACATTTGTGGATAATGACTGACTGTAGTTCACTTGAGTTCCAAAGCTTTAGAAACCGAACCTTGTGCAGATGTCAATTAATCTCAGTTAAGTTATGTTTGTATGGATGGGGCAATCATGTTTTCCACAAAGGGCCATGTAGGTTTTGATTTATTTTCATCCTTAATTAAAAAAAAGCTTAATTTGAAACCTGTGTTCAGTTGTGTTGTAATTGACTGAGTGACATTTCAATTAGTTTGATGATCGGACACATTTAAGTGTGACAAACATGCAAAAAAAAAAAGGGGGGGGGCAGATCAGGAAGAGGATTGACACCACCGTACCACAAGTCAGCCTGACAAACAGTGACATGTCATGAGATACTCAAATAACGGCTTATGTTTTGTTTGCTTATTAAACGGACATGCTCAATGCTCAAGGTTTCGGTCTGCACAAGTGAGTCACAAAAACGCATGATAACACACCTGATGATGACAGCAGCTTCTGTCCCAGCATTCCAGAGACTGTTGCCATGGCAGCTGCGCCATTAATTTGACTGTCAGAGTGTAACAGCCTGACTGTACAGACATCGTCCCTGATGTTGTCCGAGCCCTGGACCAACAGGAAGTAGTGAGCACTCTCACCTTTGACATCTACATCAGGTACTGCAAGATAACATGAATGTTAAACACAAGCCTGTAGTTCCATGTTTACCATCTCAATACATTTCTGCTGCAGTCTAATTGACATTACATTATGCATTATAATCTGTGTAAATTTAACTCTTGTTATCGATTTATTTCTGTATGCTAGATACACTATATTACCAAAAGTATTTGCTCTTTAATGTAAGAAAATGGAAGAGTTTGGGAACAACAGCAACTCAGTCGCGAAGTGGTAGGCCATGTAAATTGATAGAGAAGGGTCAGCGGCAAAGAGGTCGCCGACTTCCTGCATAGTGAATTGCTACCGAGCTCCAAACTTCATGTGACCTTCAGATTAGCCCAGGTACAGTACACAGAGAGCTTCATAGTATGGGTTTCCATAGCCGAGCATCTGCATTCAAGCCATACATCACCAAGGCAATGCAAAGCGCCGGATGCATTGGTGTAAAGCACGCTGCCACTGGACTATAGAGCAGTGGACACGCGTGGAGTGATGAATCACACCTTTCCATCTGGCAATCTGATGGACGAGTCTAGGTTTGGAGGTTGCCAAGAGAACGGTACATTTGGGACTACATTGTGCCGAGTGTGAAATTTGGTGGAGGAGGAATTATGGTGTGGGGTTGTTTTTCAGGAGTTGGGCTTGGCCGCTTAGTTCCAGTGAAAGGAACTTTGAATGCTCCAGGATACCAAAACATTTTGGACAATTCCATGCTCCCAACCTTGTGGGAACAGTTTGGAGCAGCCCCTTCCTCTTCCAACATGACATTAGAGTAGAGACCAACATCAGTGTGTGACCTCACGAATGTGCTTTTGAAAGAATGGTCAAAAAGTCCGATAAACACACTCCTCAACCTTGTGGACAGCCTTCCCAGAAGAGTTGAAGCCGTAATAGCTGCAAAAGGTGGACCGACATCCAAATGTGATGGCACTTAAGTTCATATGCGAGTCATGGCAGGTGAGCAAATACTTTTAGTCATATAATGTATATTTCACTATTTAATTTGGTGATGAAAGGACTTACTGGGTAAGGACTTGGGACGCCTGGCTAGAGACTCTCTCCAGCGCCGGGAGCTGATTTGGCTCGCTGGCGTCTGGGCGATCGGGGTGACAACACAGGACAGGCTGAACAAAGCTCCTACCTGAGCGCATCAAAAATATATTTGATTCACACACACAATGCCCCAGGCTGATGACCTGTCATTCAGTAAAATATATTGCCGTATGACAAAGTTGTGACAGTGATGAAATAAGGCCAGTACCTTTCCACGCAGTGACTTAAGCTGGTCCAAAAGAAGTTTACTCTTCATTGACTGCCCAGAGAGATCGCTGATTTGTTTGGTGTTAATGAACATTCCATGCTAAAATCACTTAGACAAACTGCAAAGATTATATTGTGTGTCAAATACAGAGAATAAATAAAGAGACATGCAGAAAACTACCAATGTTATGGCCAACTCTGTCCTTTAAGAGGAAGTGTTGTGGTTATGATGATGTTGAGGGGGTGGCGGCAGCAGCAAGACTGTTTTGCAGAGTTCAGTCGTTGCTCTGGGGCTGGCGTAAAAGCTGTTTTTGAGCCTGGAGGTGCTCGTTTGTAAGGCTTTGTAGTGTCTTCTTACTTTTTAAAGGCCACCCAGATTTGCATAGTGGTATACAAATATACAGTATACATCTAAAACGGAGCATAACTTCAAATTGCAATATTGCAACATTTCACTTTTGAAAGGAAAGGGGTCAGTCTGATGGATCATGTGGAAACAGCGAATGCAGAAATGAGGATACAGCTCTAACTGGGTGTTGGACATCAGGAAGCAAGGCAGGTCTGACAGAGTGACCAAATGAAGCAGGTCCAAAACTGGAGAATAGTACTGGAAGACCTGTATAAATGGAGAAAATGTTAGCAGTAATGACATTAATAAATTAATAATCACTTGCCCCAACATCTAAGGCGCAAATCAAGCTGATTCTTAAAACTCAATAACTTCACATATAAATTAAATACACAAAAATATCCTTCTTTGTATAGATTTATAATTCATTTAAAAAATTGGACTTTGTGACTTGACTGACTGATACTGATTAAAGCTGATCAATAATAACAAATAAATACAAAGTGGCGCTGCAAAAAACGATTGATAAATCGATCATTAATCAATTATCCAATTAATCAGCAACAGGATTTGATGAATCATTTGTTGTTTAAAAAGTAGGGATGCCAAAAATGTTAGATTAATCACAGATTTTTAACTAATTACTCAAGATTAATGTCTGAAATATGTCAATTTTTACTGTATTTAATGAAGAGAATCATAAATGACAGGACAGGATGACATATATATATACACACACACACACACAGATATATATACATACACATACATATATTTCTATATATACACATATATATAGAAGTATATATATATTTATATATATAGAAATATATGAAGAGCTTGCAACCAAAAGGCGCTAAATCCATTTTGACTGATTTCGAGAAAATCAATGATTTTTAACTATGCACATATCAATCTATTTGGTCATCAAGTCTATATTGCAAATGAAAGAGCTATCAATATAGGTCATAAAAATGCATGCTATAAAAATCCTGCACACACCATGTATTTTATATATTTTTTTTAATTATTTTATTTATTATTTTTCATTACCTTTAGCTTCTTCAATGGCATTGTTGTAAAAGAATGCAAGGTGCTTTAATGTGCTATGCTAATAAAATAATTACAACACAGAAGCCATTCTCAACATACAATACAAAATAATTATTATTAATTAAATTAATAAAAATTTTATTAAAAGCAGTGCTCATATTTGACTGCACCATGAAGGTGACAGTGACAAAAATCATCTCATTACAAACTCTTTACATTGTATGTTTTTTAGTACAAGTAAAATAATGTTTCTCATGAAAGTTGGAGATGTCAAGGTAGAGACATGCCTTTTATAGCGTAAAAAAAACTTCCATGTTACAGAATACTGTAAAAACACAATTTGTGTTCTCCTGAATTGCATAACATACTGTAACTATCATACGTGTACTTAATGTACACAAACAAAACAGGATGCGCACTGATACTGGCTTTCTGTATGTGCAGTGCCAATTGTATTCTTCTCTCTGATTGGTCAGATTATCAATAGATGGGAAACTTGGGCCAATCAGAATAAAGAATATAATATATGTGATTTGGATACACATGACAGAGGTCTATTAAACTCATGAAAAACATGCAACTTAGCCTTTTGGTTGCAAGCTCTTCATATATATGTATACATATATATGTATATATATATACACATGTGTATATGCGTATATATGTATATATATGTGTATATGTGTATATATGTATATATATGTGTATATGTGTATATATGTATATATATATGTGTATATGTGTATATATATATATATACACACACATACACACACCAGTCTAGAAACACTGGCGGGAAGCACAAATCCAGGAAATACAGCTGAAATAGGTGCAGATTATGGAAGATCTAGAAAGTTTTCTGTTCGGGTTATTGTGTGAAGCTTCTCTATAGGAGTCCACAACTCAATAAAAAAAAGAGCAAAATAGGTCCACACCAATGCTGCTTTCTCTGCTATTAGAAGTGTATTGCCGCGGATTCTGCCACGACTGTCCCTATTTTTTTTTTTTTTACATCATGTTGCGAGTGTGTCTTGTAATGACAACGAGAAGGAAAGGATGATATAACTGGAGACGTGTGTGGGTTGAAGATACATACAGTATATGGTGTTGGAACTGTACTTTACTGAGCAGTGTCAGGCTCTGTGTGACTGTGAGGACGCTCCATTGTGCTCCACTGTGCTGTGACGACTGACGTTATGGTGTTAATTTGAATAAAGTTCACACATTCACATGTACAGTAAACACACTTGAGTTTTAAAGAAGCATGTTGAATAATATATTGTGTATTGAATGTTTAAGCAAGCTTGTGTGCTATTTTCAGTAAGGAAGTGTTCTATGTGCTGTCACAGGTCAAGTTTGAAAACTGGATTCCCACTGACATGTCAATGTACATATTTCAGTGTACCACAGTTTGCTTGCTTAGGCTCAATATATATTTCTGGCGGCTTCTCATATTTTGCATTGTGCAAAATTTTTCTTCTGTTTCTAGATTTGTTATTTTACTGTTACTTTAGGTTTGAATTTCTTTCTTGCTGTATGCCCTGCATAGCCTTTGAGCTGGTGTTGCTAACTGTGTTTTTCTTACAACAAAGACTTAATACTTAACAGCATAGGGATCACTCATTAATGCAATGTTAAACTGCTCCCACATTAACAGCAGTGAAAGTGTGTGGCTCATTGAAGTCATCATACAGTATGTTACATGCCTGCATGTTCTTCCCTGTTTGACCTTAGATTTTGATAAATACCTCACTGAATGGACAGGTCTGGTATTTTTCCGTAGTTCACAATATGTGGCCTAAAACTCCCTGCCCACTTCAGCCAAGCACTTTTGTGAATGAAAAGGCGTGACTGTGATGTAGTCTATGTGTATATGTATGATGCAAAGGCATATACAGTACAGGAGTTTGTAATTCTAACAGTGTAGAGACAGTTATGGTGTCCTTTAATTTTCTGCCAATACAATCCTCACCATCTGTTTCTTCAGGGCTCTGAGCATTCTCTCTCTCTCTCTCTCTCTCTCTCTCTCTCTCTCAGATACATACTATAATTTTCCATGTGTGTGTATTTGTATTATGGACTCATACGAGCCATAACTTCACAATGCACCCCCCTTGTATTTTATCGTTACGGCCATTAATCTACATCAGAAAGCTCATTATAGTGCAGCACTGTACCAACTGTTATTAAAGACCTTGTCTCACACCGAGTGCTGTCTCTAAACAAATTTGCAGTGTTTGCACCGCACACATCCTCCACCTTGTAAACAAACATAGGGGCTGCTTACCACAGAAATGCACACACCAGAAGGATTACAGTACAACAGTATGTGGTGGGGCTTAAATACGTACGTTCTTATAGGGCACAGGGCTGCAGTGACGTCATCTATCTTAAAAAACTTCTAGTAGAAAATAAAGGTTTTCAGTTTTAAAAAAATGAATTGTTGGGCAGGGAGAGAGGCTCATCTGAAAAATGACTCCAAAAGTAACAACAAATGCAGCCCACTTGTCTAAGTAAAATGTTTTTTGGAGCTTCAGTTTCACTAAAAGACTGAATAAGGGCATAAATTCACCTCAGAGTGTAGTCGGTGGTCTGCAGTGGGGCACGGGTCTCGCAGGAAACTGGACCTTGATATGTTATGCGCCGAAGAGCGCAAACAAAAGCCATCAAAACGTAGCTCTGACGCGTACTGAGTCAAGAGAGACAGAAATACAGTATATCAGATACAGTCCAGTACAATAGAATCACACACATTAGCAGCAACCAACACAGAGCATAACTGTTAATAATAAATAAGAAAACATTTTGGTAACGTCGGAGTGTCACATGCATTTGGTTGGCATTTGAAAGTGAAAAGGTTCGGCACAAGGTTGTGTTCATGCTCTGCTAGTGCGTTGTCTTAATAACCCTGGGCTCACACTGAATCCCTTGTGGCTCTGGTCCTGATCCACTCGCATTGAGTCTGGTAGGCACTGTGGAAACACTCGTGAAAGCTGATGTTTACGCCATAACTAGCCTTGTACGTATACAGGAAGTTCTTGTAAACAATAGCCAAGTGTGCCTACACAACTGTGGTGTCCTGGATTTGTGTGTGTGTGTGTGTGTGTGTGTGGGGGGGGGGGGGGGGGTGTTGCCTTTTGACTTCATACAATGAGTAAATGTGAGTAAACATATATCTTTTTTCATGTTCTTCATTCATTTTCTACCGCTTTTCCTCACGAGGGTCGCGGGGGTTGCTGGAGCCTATCCCAGCTGTCTCTGGGCGGGAGGCGGGGTACACGGTGGACTGGTGGCCAGCCAATCATAGGGCACATATAGACAAACAACCATTCACACTCACATTCATACCTATGGACAATTTGGAGTCGCCAATTAACCTAGCATGTTTTTGGAATGTGGGAGGAAACCCACGCATGCACGGGGAGAACATGCAAACTCCACACAAAGATGGCCGAGGGTGGAATTGAACCCTGGTCTCCTAGCTGTGAGGTCTGCGCTAACCACTCTACCACCATGCTGCCCTTTTTCATGCTTATTATTATTAAATAGCGTTTAATTACTTCCTATTGTTGTTTGTTCTTTGAGGGTATAATGTTGATAGATATCATCCAAATCGTCCATTAGCAGGCTAACGAGACAATTTATTTACTATATTCTACTATATAGTTCTTCTACTATACTATATTACTATGAACTTAAAAAAGAATGGGTTTAAAAACGGAGTGAGACGAAGGACAATGAGGGCAAAAACTTACCACTTCCACACTGAATGGAAGGAGAACTTATTTTCATGCTATAGCATGTCCAACATTATATATATTATACTGTCCATGCAGTGTGACAGTAATATTATGTCATGCCTCAATAATGGAACATTACTGACACCTCCTGACAAGAATAATATAGATTGTGTACCTTTATCTATAAATGCCACAAAACACCAATTATTTATTAATTAATTCATCTTTTGGGAGCGATAATGAACCACAATATTACAAAGGACTAACAGAATGCTGTCCAGACCACAGAGCTTAGCTGGTACAAATATGTGTATTTAAACCAGCAGACAGCATTTTATTTTATTTTATATTTTCTGCAAGTTTTGTACTTACGATAACAACACCTTTGAGAGAGCTCTGCAGATTAGGCCAAATGCGTGGACCATGTGTATATTTGTTGTTGTTCTGTGCAGTTTTTTTTTCACCCTGCCTTTCATTTCCAACTTTCTGTTCCACTTTTGTTGCCTTCAAATAGGGCAATCAATACTTTAAGATAACTGAATCTGTATATATATATATATATACACACACACACATACACACACAACAGGCTTTCTTTCGTCATTCTGTCTTTTAAAATAAATAAAAACTCCTTTTCTCTTTTATCGATGAAGGAAATAGTGAATCCCCTTCCCTCAACAGACTACAAGTATTAGTTGCTGTACGACAAACTACTGCTTTCCAAAACAAATTATAAAGGCACAGTAGTTTGTTCCTGTCACAGGGCAGAACAGGGAACGGTACAGCACACACACACACACACAGAGAGGTTGTCATGGTATGTCTAAACAGCAGTATGATGCCAGCGTTCATACTTTTTTCTCCTTTGGGAATGTATTCATCCTCTGATCTCCTGCTGTGCAGCTTTCAACTGCCAGCCTGGGCCTTCTCACTTCTACCAGCAGCAGCATATTGGAAAAGGTCACTTTCATAAACACGATCAATGGATACAATTGTAATGTTGTGAGTGTAAAATATAACCAAACCAATATTATAAGAATTTGCACTACTGGTTAAAATGGTCACCAATTTTTATACATTATTTGTTCGATATATGTTTGTTATATGGCAAACAACTGACATAGCCTGGTTTTGATAGGATGTCCAGTGTTGTACTATTACCATATTTTCCATCATCCTGGCAAATTAACACCCTTTTCTATAGTTCTCCTGGAGATGATGTTCTGAATAATACTGTACCATATACGTAAGTCGGTGTGTCCTTCCACACTCTATAAAAACTATAATGACAAGGAGTGGACAGAGTTACTTTTTATTTAACTGAGTCGCAAAATATTTTGAAATGTTCTAAATGCATGCATGACCTAAGCATGTTGCTTTTAACTGTTGAACTTCTTTCCAGATGGAGGGGTAGGATTTAATAAGCTTTGCTTCTTCCTACTCCTTTTGGACATGGGGAACTGTGAACTGATTATGGGATGCACTCAATTGTAATCTGATGCATGTTCAAATGAAATAAAACCATTACCAAATTGAAACCAAAACTAAACTAACAAACAATGAATAATAAAAGTGAAAATAATGACGGCATTTGTTGCTGCTACTATTAGTTTTATGTTTAGAACTACAGTTCCCATAAAGCTTATAGTGCAGAACAAGGAAGTAGTACATTTTTTAAATAGTGTCACATGTTTTGAAGTTCTTTGCAGCGAGGGTGTTTTGATCCAACAAATCTTAAGTAAGTTTCATCAAATGTAGAATTGCTTCTGCTTGGACGTTAACAGCGGTGTGACGTGGCGGAAACACGATGCCAGCTTGGGTTGCAATGTTTACAGCTTGTGCAAAGTGGCCATGCACTGCCACTTTCATGTAGTATTATCATTAATAGTTCACAGTCTTCTTATTCTTAAAGGGGTCGTGGGGGTGCTGGAGCCTATTCCAGCTGTCTTTGGGTGAGAGGCGGGGTACACCCTGGACTGGTGGGCCAGCCAATCACAGGGCACATATAGACAAACAACCATTCACACTCACATTCATACCTATGGACAATTTGGAGTTGCCAATTAGCCTAGCATGTTTTTGGAATGTGGGAGGAAACCGGAATCCTAGGAGAAAAGCCACGCATGCACGGGGAGAACATGCAAACTCCACACAGAGATGGCCAAGGGTGGAATCAAACTCGGGTCTCCTAGCTGTGTGACCTGCACGCTAACCACTTTACCGCTGTGCAGCCCATTTGGTAACTATTTTGCCAAATTATATATGAGAGTCTACCAATACCTGATATGCACCGACTGTTGTTGTTGTTTGTACGTGTCACATGTGATTGAATACAGCCACATCACACCCACACACACCCACACACACACACGAATACAGACATTTCCGCAGTATCTCACGTTTGTTTGCAGCTTAG
The DNA here is from genome assembly GCF_030265055.1 of Doryrhamphus excisus. Classification (NCBI taxonomy): domain Eukaryota; kingdom Metazoa; phylum Chordata; class Actinopteri; order Syngnathiformes; family Syngnathidae; genus Doryrhamphus; species Doryrhamphus excisus. Next base: position 565,409 of record NC_080475.1, read on the forward strand.
CAAAAACCTCTCCAAGGAACATACTCCAAGTATACACTCCAGGTTGTGTATGCAAAATATCCACACAGACTAAAACATTCATGTAAATGAAACATGTTTACATCTTTACTTTCAGCTACTAAGTGGTGAGCGAGACTAAAATTTGTTTCAAAGTTCCAATGCTGAGTATATATTTTCCCTCAAAAATGAATGCTGCAAAGCAAATGATGGCAAGGATAAGAAAATGCAAAACGCATACTGAAATGCAAATAGAAAATGGAAAAAAATAACTTAACCACACACAATCCACAAGTCTTACCTTCTTCTCTCTGACAACCAGGCCTCCTCTCCACATTTCACTGGGGTCAATACAGCTTCTTAATTCAGCAGACTCGACGACACCAGCACTCAGGTATGACGCCATTTTCCTCCACCTGAAAGAAAAGTACAACAAATCACAAATACCACAGCAATAAAGCAACATTTGATGCATCTGAATTTACAACAGTGATTCTTCAAAAATCCAGCTTGCTTTAAGTGGACAATTATGATTATGCCTCTAGCGCTCCCTAGTGGTACAACATATACAATACAAATTCTGACCCTGCAGCATGCTGGGTGATGACAGTGATCTTAGCAGAGTGCCAGCAGGTCATATGTCTCAAGGCTCCCAGAAGTGGCAGCAGGTCTTTCACAGCAGGACACTCCACAACAGAGCCTAATACCAGCACATCCAACAAGGCTTTACCTGAGGTGGATGGGGGGGGGACAACAAGGGAAAAACTTACAGGTATGTACATATTTAGCAACATCGAGGAGAGAAATTATGTGAAAACTTGTAGATTGTAAGAGAACTGCAGCATATGAAGTATTTAATATGGGTTGGTCAACCGTACCTGGAGGAGGCAGCTTGTCTGAGAGTGTATGCAGTCCTTCTGCAGCCTCATCAAGCAACCTGTCCGAGAGAAACCACACATACTTGTGTAAAGGCAAAGAACATTGCCACTAATGCCATTCTGCAACATGGAAGAATAAACGAGTTTTAAGTGAAAACGTTCTGAAATTTTTGCGTCAGTCTCCTGAAAGGGGCAGCAAAAGCATGACATAGCAAGCCAAATTTATATTTATTTTCTAACATAATAAATTGTCAGAATTTTGACAAAAAAAAAACTGAGAAATTGTGTGTCAAGGCAAATGTACAGTATACCTCACACAGGTACACTACACTTGAGTACCAGCGGGTGGCTCAAATGTGACATGACAAAAAAAGGTCAAAATTATGTAATATTGGTCTATAATTAATATCACAATTTTCAACCAGCAAAATGTGTTATTGTGACAGGCCTACGCAGTGGTAACTATGTCGTCTGGTACGTGTACGATGTTGCCTGTACAATTTATAAAGTATAAAGGATTTATGATTACATACCTTATGATTACATAATCATGATGTGCTATAACCAGTCATAATGTGCTATACATATCACTAGATTGACACTTACTATGGTACCCATTATGTCATTGGATGGTCACCTCGTACTTCGGTACGTGACGAAAAAAAAAAAAAACTTAAACTATATTATGAAAGCAGGAAGTGAACAAATGTAACAGTTACTGATTGTAAAAGTACCAGATGGAGGGGTAGGATTTAATAAGCTTTGCTTCTTCCTACTCCTTTTGGACATGTGGAACTGTGAACTGATTATGGGATGCACTCAATTGTAATCTGATGCATGTTCAAATGAAATAAAACCATTACCTTTTTTTGAGAAAATGTTAAAATGACAGAATGTAACAGAACACAGACTGTCACAGATAAGGTTTATGGGAGTATTATGATTATTATATTATTACCAGGGTTAGGGTTAATTTTTCATTGTTACCAACTTTAAACTTGATTGATTAATTGCAGAGAAAATACAATCTCACTCTGTCAATATCGCTGGGTCGCACTTGTGGTCCGATTCTTCCTGTTGATTCAAAGATCCAACACACATCTCCAAAGAGGCTTGAGTCTCCTCTATACTGTTTGCACTTTGGTGGACTGCTTCCAAATCTTCCCAGTCTGAGCTGCAGAACTGCAAAACGTTTACATATGTGTTTATTGTCGTTTTGCATTTAGTAAAACTGTTTAGGTTCTTTGCATTTATAAGGGCAAGTAAATCAGTTAGTTTTATCTCTTTATATATACATTTACTGCACAGTGCAAAGACACAATGGACTTTTTGTAATATCATACTTGTGTTGCTCCATGAAAAGCCTGAACAGCAAAGTACCACTTCTGAGGAGAAGGTTTTCCACTGAGAGAACAAGCTGCGTAGAAGAATAGGAAAGCAGTTTGTGAGTTAGACTTCAGAAAAAAACATCTTTGCACCAATGTGATATCTAAAACCACCTGGCAACACAGAGATTCCTCTTGCTGAGTCTTTAGAAGAAAAGTCCACAATTTGGTCATAGATTTGCTTCATCTGCTGAGGACCTGTGCATGAACACAGTAGTTGCAGTTACCCTTGATAACATGATGAAAGCACACAATATAATTCTACAAGAGCGGTTCAAAACGTACAAATTGATGTAAAACTTGCACTGCATTATACCCGTGTTTAGCTAAATAAACAACAAAATGCTGCAACCCACTTCATCACAAAATACAACTACAGTACAGTACATTTTTACAATGTGTTCTTAACACCAAGTAGTCATTTCCCTTCACCGTGTAAAAACTTTGACTATTATTTTCAGTACAAATGGCCAATACAGTTATTTAACACAGTTTATTAACACATTCTCGTCGAAGTTAGCGTTCACTATTTCTTTTTATGTTTAAAAGTCTATACACGGATCACAAACAGTAGCTAACTACTTCTACCATAACTAAGGTAGTGAACGCTAATAGTAATTCACGCTTGATGTATATATAAAAAAAACTTACATTCGCAATCCGCCAACGTTTTGTCATCCGTCTGACAGAAAGATAAAACCAATACATATCTATCCATTTCGAGTTGTACCTAAAAAATAGCATATAACGCCCGCTTGACTTTAATAAATGTTTACAGAAAAGTGTTTACGCGTTGTCAAATTTCCCACCATTACTTCTTCTTCTGCATTGGTTATTGACTTGTCAATGAATTAGAAGGCGCTACTGCCACCTACCGGGCAGGCGCGCCATTACAGAAAGAACATACAAGTACTGTACCATAAAACAATATTGTATTTTGTAATAGGAGTCTTTTTTTTGCTTGAGGTTAGTTTGTTTACAGAAAATAAACATCTACTGTTTTATTTTTAATAATACATACATTCACAAGAACACCACATACCGCAACATGTATAACAATTCCTGTTTTTTTCTATGAATATTTATTATGAATTAAGTATTCATGTAGATACTGGTGGAAAATTAATTAATACTACAAGCTAATATTATGTTGTCAATGAAGTTCTTTTTGCTTCTGGTTAGTTTATAGAAAATAAACATCTACTGTTTTATTTTTAATAATACATTCACAAGACCACATACCACAACATGTGTAACAATTCCTGTTTTTGTCTATGAATATGAATTATGAATTAAGCATTCATGTAGATACTGGTGGAAAATTAATTAATGCTACAATCTAATATTATGTTGTCAATAAAGTTCGATGACTCAATTTATGAAAAATATCCATGTAGACAGGAAAGCAACACTAAAATATGAATTCAACTTTGTATGAATTTTTAGTTTTTTAATTAAATAGAACCACATGACACATCTGCCAGTTTAGAACAGGGAATTTATTAAATAAGTTCTGCAGATAAAAAGTATATCTCACAAGGTATTGCACTTTTTGTATGAAATGTTGGTGACAAAAATAAATTAAACTCATGTGGTATATACGTATTGGTTGATTTTATTGTGTCAAATAAAAAGGCCTATTATCAACTGTTGAAGAATACTGCAGTGATATTGACTGATATTGACAGTCTGATGCAAAATGCAAGCATTTCTAGTTTATTTCCACAGTTTGTTCCTGGACATAGACAATAAAGTGGTGATTGTTGTCGCCCTGAGTGAGGACCGTCAGGGCCTCCAGTCCATGCCCCTCCTCCACCACCATCACCTGGTCACCTGTAAGATCCCCATCTGCGTTCACAACCACCAGCTGATTGTTGGCAACCTCCTTCTCATCCTCCACCTGCAAAGGCCGGCCATAACTCCAAATAAACATCACATTTTAAAGAGATCGTGTGCTTCCAGAAAACACACAGGAAAGTGTTTACCTGCTCTACCACAGCAACAGTGCCGGGGGCCATGGCCACCATGGAAGTGATGGCATCATGTGTCTCGGAATTAAACTCGGCTATCTGCTGGAGAATATTAACAGCTCCTGTTTGCAAAAATAAATAAAATAACCTGTTAAAATGCAAATACACTGAAATGTTTTAATTTTCCTTCTGAGTACTTGTAGTAATTACCACCATTGTCTTGCAGGGCAGCTACATTGTCTTCTGTCAACTGCTCCTCTTGCTCCAAAGGCACATAATGTGTCTCTACTGTCTCCTCCACCTGAATATTGACAAATAAAACATATAATGTACATGGTCAGAAAGGTGGTCATGTTAATTAGATAATCATTTAACAACCTTGATAACTGCAGTTGTAGTTTGCACATGTACAATGGAGTACAACAAATACACAATTCAGCATTCATGGTCCCACAAACGTGGGGATTTTCATTCATTCATTCATTTTCTACCGCTTTTTCCTCATGAGGGTCGCGGGGGGTGCTAGAGCCTATCCCAGCTGTCTTTGGGCGAGAGGCGGGGTACACCCTAGACTGGTCGCCAGCCAATCACAGGGCACATATAGACAAACAACCATTCACACTCACATTCATACCTATGGACAATTTGGAGTCGCCAATTAACCTAGCATGTTTTTGGAATGTGGGAGGAAACCGGAGTACCCGGAGAAAACCCACGCATGCACGGGGAGAACATGCAAACTCCACACAGAGATGCCCGAGGGTGGAATTGAACCCTGGTCTCGTCGCTGTGAGGTCTGCGTGCTAACCACTAGACCGCCGTGCCGCCCAACGTGGGGATTTTTGTTCATAAAAAATTATTTAATACATTAGTTTTTCTCTGAAAACAAGCCATTTTCCACAGAAAACAGCTCATCCACCATATCTTTGTAATAATATATAAATATGTTGTATTTTGGTGTATCTTCTACTCTCTTTACTTGCTTAATTCAACTCCATTCTTCTGTAAAGTGTCTTTGAGTATTTTGAAAAGCGCTATACAAATAAAATGTATTATTATTATTATTATATATACCTCCCAGGTGCATTCCATCTGTTTCGGACCATGCTTCTTCTTCAAGTGTCGATTCAGCTCCCATTTGGTGCCATAAACAAACCTACATTCAGGGCACTTGATGCCACCTAAACACAGTACACAGAAAACAGATATTCTAAGACAGTCCATGATTTAAGAATACGTTCCACTTTACAGTCTGACCTTGTCTTGAATACTCCGGGTCAGAGAAACCTTTTCCGACATTCTGGTATTTCTGATCCGGGTGTTTTGTCTTATAGTGTCGCTTCAAGGGACCGGATGTGTTGCAGGAATAATGGCAGTGAGCACATCGAAATGGCTGTACAGTAAAGCAGAATGAAGGACATTTGTAAGGCATAAGTGCTTTTCTGAGGCAATACTTTTTTTTTTTTCCTTTATTTGGGAAAATATATGAAACATTACAGTGCATTTCTTACATCAATCAAAATATAACTTTCCATAATTTACATTTGTATTCAACTATCTGATAACAAGCCCAAAAGGAGTAGGCTGAAGCAAAAGCTTATAAATGCCTACCCCTTTTTGCAAGATATAATCATGTTCATGCCACTGTCTTGTTTTCCCCTGTTATTATTATCATTGTAATATTATTATTATTATTGTTATAATCTTTATCATTATTACCATCATTATAATCATCATTAATATTACCATTTTCATCATTATAGTTAACATTTTTTTTATTTTTAATTATTTAATTTTACAGACTTCATTGCATACTTATTATATTATATAAAAGTGTGTTTTGAAACGTTATAAAACATGACACAAATTCATGAAAAGGATGATCTTTTTACACTTTTACAACACACTCCTCGGGGCAAAGTGAATGGGGTGCAGCTCGGTATGACATTGGGTACAAATCTCGTCTGACCTTAAATTCAGCATGCTGCTCCATGTGTCTGACCAATGGAGCCTTCAAAGCAGACGTGAAGTCACACTCTGAGCACCTAAACCGCTTCCCTGGATTAAAAACAAAAACAGTTTCATTCTGTCAGTCAATTCTTCGGAGAAAAATGGTGTGTATCTTTAAAATGACTGAATGACATTTTTGCTAAGTCATAAGAATGCAAATACCTTCATCAGTGTGGCTCAGTCTGTGGGTCTTCAACGACACTTTGGATTTAAGTGTTTTACCGCACAAATCACAGACGTGACACCTTTCTTTGTTATGTCGGTTCATGTGATTTTTCAGGTTGTTCCTGCTGCGGCTTGCATAGTCACAAATACTGCAGACGAATGGCTTGACACCTGCAAACATAAATTCACAACACTAATTTCATCACACAGCACCTTAACACTCCAACAGTATACTTTAGAAATACATAAACATGTACCAATACAGATTTAACATTAAAAATTGAAAGTTTTCCCATAAGGTATTGCATCTGAGCAACATATTCATTGAGGTGCTGCAGTGACATCAGCCTCCCTCTAGCTCTGTGCGTCTGACTCCCCCTAGTGGAGAGCAGCAGCATTGCAATGCCACCAATCTATGTCGCTCGTCCTCTTATGAACTACTCTTAGGGATAATTTTTTAAATAGCTGCTGTTTGTTATTTTAAACTCTTATTGGTACATGTAAGTGAATGTGTATGGTTGTTTGTCTATATGTGCCCTGTGATTGGCTGGCGACCAGTCCAGGGTGTACCCCACCTCTCGCCCGAAGACAGCTGGGATAGGCTCCAGCACCCCCGCGACCCTCATGAGGAAAAAGCAGTAGAAAATGAACGAATGGTACATGTAATATATATTTCCCAAGTTCCTTTTGATGTTTAAGTTGCTGTGTGATGAGTTTAATGTTGTTTGTAAGATGACACAGTGAGTTATATTGACTGTTCGGCTGTCATATTGAATGGGTTGACAAGCTCAGTGTGAATTTTCTCATCGCTCATGATTGTCTCCTGTCAAATAAAGAGCTGCCTGATCCTCATATATGAACAAATGTGGTTTTCCCTCTAAATGTATTGGGTGCAGCTTATACACGGAAAATTACAGTACATTACAAGCTTCCCTTTACAATACATATAATTGTGATTTCATGAGGGTTTTATGTAAGGATTGGCTGATATTTGCGTTCTTTACTTGAATCGGTATTGGCCGATACGTGCATGGGTTTGCCGATGTATTTTTCCGCCGCATGATTTATAGACAGGCATCCGCCGGGCAGCTTTGTGTTGCCGGAAGGCCTTGCAACACACGAAGTCATGGTACCCCTACCTCATTGCAAGAGTGGTGAATCACAACAAGGGTACGTTTTCAACTTTGAATTAGCATCTAACGGTTAAATTTAGTTGAAATATTGCCACCTGCTTTGAAATAGGAAACATGAACGCCAAGTGCATGCAATATACGTACTTGAAAATATAGTTTAGTTTGTGGGTGTGAAAACCAGGAATGCTGCTGAATGCTTCATCTTTAAAAGTGCCTACCGTTGGAATTAGGGAGCTGTTGATGTAGTTGGAGGCTAATATGTACAGCTGTTAGCAACACAGCTTTAATGGCAACCTTGGCAATTCAGTCCCATGGTGTTTGGAGGACTTTCATTCAGACAACGCCGGGCTGAGGTTAAATGCGTGTCGTGTTATGTGTGTGCGCTCTCTCCGAGCACTCCGAGCAGCCGTGTCTGCTATCAGAGGTCTTTAGCGTGCACAACACAAACTTTAATGATGAGAAAAATGTTTTATATCTCGTACTACATTGTGTCAGTGTGATGTGTTTGTGTGTGGAGGTGGGGAGGCGGAGGAGCAGTCATCACATCGATGCTGGATAAAACTTTAACTACGACAGAAATGTTTTGCACATGGTTGAATATTTATTCCTTTTAAAGTTGATAATGCCGTTTAAATGTGTGTTTCAGAAAGCTGAATGCTACTGTGTTCAGTGTTTACATTTCAATAAATGTTTAAACTTGAGACCTACAATATTTGTTAGCATTTTCTCATGTAAATTGAGGGAGCAAAAGCAGTATCGGCCACAAATATCGGCCTAAGCAAAATCGGCCATCGGCTAAGGGTGATGGGGAAAAATCAGTATCGGCATCTGCCCGAAAAAAAACATATCGGTCGATCCCTACTTTTATGTGTGAGTTCTTACCTTGGTGGGCCCAGATGTGCTGCTGAAAGTCACTGCTGTTCTTTAAGTAGTAAGACTCACAGTAAGGACACTTCTCTGCACGCTTTACCATCAGTCCTTTAACTGGTATTGTATCTGTTCAACACACAATCAAAAAAATATCTGTATGTTCCATCTGTACCGTTCCTGTTTAACCATTTTAAGACCTTTTAACTAGTTCATGTCATATTATACTGTATATGTGTGCCTTTTACCGGGGTGGGATATTTGGATGTGTCGTCTCAGTCTGTGCTCTGGATAGTTTTGATGGCAGATGGGACAGGGTGCAGTCTTGCACTGTAAACACATGCAAAAATAATACAACTTAAAAACAGTCAAATAAGAAATAAAATCATTTTCATTCTAAAATCATGCATATAAATATAAATTACAATTTTGATGGCTCAATTAAATTACTTTTAAAATTCATTTTGGCCATTTTAAGAGATAGCCACAATGTTTATATCAGGCATGCACATTCAATTCAATGCAAAATTACTGTATTCAGCACACAGTCAACAAAAGTTTCAACAATTTCAGCAAAGCACAATTTAATAAATCAAGGCCTCATGAGTCGTAGAATGTAAAAACATTTTACAGTAATTGCACAGTAATTTTCCTCTGAGTTACCTCTTCCTGATGGGTCCTTCGATGGGCTTGTAGTTTGTATTTGTCAGGAGTAGTGTATTTACATCCCGGATTAGAACATGTCAGCAGCAAGCCACTGTGCTTCTGAATTAGGTGCCTCTTTAAAGAGCTTTTAGTGATGGAAGAGTAGTTACACTTTGAGCAGTAGTGCAAGTGCTCCTTAGTGTGTGTACGTATATGGGCGTTGTAGTGGACTTTGTACCAAAACAGTTTCCCTGTGTGGAACGGAAAAACAATCTTTAGATTCAGACTCACTGGCCGCATTAAGCACACATGCACATTAAAATGATACCCTATAGAAGAGGTGGATGAAAAGTTGTGATAACTTACCAATGGTTACTAGTGATATACAATAAGGTTCGGTTTTTACAATGTTTATAAATGTGGCTGTAGTTTAATAGTGAATAAGTATCCTCAAATATTTTTGAGAAGGCTGCATGTCGGTCTAGTGGTTAGCACACAGACCCCACAGCTAGGAGACCCGAGTTCAATCCCACCCTCGGCCATCTCTTTGTGGACTTTGCATGTTCTCCCCATGAATGCGTGGGTTTCCTCCCACATTCCAAAAACATGCTGGGTTAATTGTCCATAGGTATGAATGTGAGTGTGAATGGTTGTTTGTGTATATGTGCCATGTGATTGGCTGGCAACCAGTCCAGGGTGTACCCCACCTCTCGCCTGAAGACAGCTGGTATAGGTTCCAGCACCCCTTCTGACCCTCGTGAGGATAAGCGGTAGAAAATGAACGAATGAATGAAATATTTTAGAAGATGTAGTTCCGTTTCCACCTCTTTCACATCCATCCATCCATCCTGTCCTCAATTAGGGTCATGAGTGAGCTGGAGCCTATCCCAGCTGACTTTAGGTGAGAGGTGGGGTACACCCTGGACTGGTCACCAATCAATCACAGAACACATCTAATCTTCACACTACATAGAGTCCGCCATCGCATTTCTGACATGACAGAGTGAAAAATAATAATAATTATAATAATAATAATTCTCCTCCCATTCCATGTGGAAGTGGTACCACGTCTTACTTGTTCCTTATTCTCATTCATTCATTTTCTACCGCTTTTTCCTCACGAGGGTCGCCGGGGTGCTGGAGCCTATCCCAGCTGTCTTCGGGCGAGAGGCGGGGTACATCCTGGACTGGTGGCCAGCCAACCACAGGGCACATATAGACAAACAACCATTCACACTCACATTCATACCTATGGACAATTTGGAGTCGCCAATTAACCTAGCATGTTTTTGGAATGTGGGAAGAAACCGGAGTACCCGGAGAAAACCCACGCATGCACGGGGAGAACATGCAAACTCCACACAGAGATGGCAGAGGGTGGAATTGAATCCTGGTCTCCTAGCTGTGAGGTCTGCGCGCTAACCACTAGACCGCAGTGCCGCCCCACATATAAACAACCATTTATACTCACATTCACACATATGGACAATGTAGAATCTGCAATTAACCTAACATGCATCCATCCATACATCCACCTTCTACATCACTTATCCTTACTACGGTCGCATGGCTATGCTGGAGCCTATCCCAGCCGACTTTCAGCGAGAGGCAGGATCTCAGGACTTGTTGCCGGTCAATCACAGGGCACATATAAACAAACAACTATTCATACTCACATTCACACTAATGGACAATTGAGTCCCCAGTTACACTAACATGCATGATATTGGAATTTGCACATGCAAAGTCCCCACAGAGATACCCAAAAAGATATTTGACCCTTATTCTACCACGTTGACCTCAAAAGTGAAAAGTGTTACTACGGTTAATGTAGAATGTTTGATACATTTCTTGCTCATGGATGATACAGAGTAGTGTATATTGTGCAGGCTACATCATCTCACCACAGTATTGACACTCCAGGTCTCCATACATTTTCCTTAGCCGTTGAAATGTCTCCATATCAAGATGCGTCTTCGGAAGGGACGACAACACCTGCTGGAATGCACTTAATTGCAATCCCTGGAATAATATAAACAAATAAGTGGATCAATTAGTGAAACAAGCTATTATTTGTGTAATTATTGTACCTTTTCTGATTGCGGAGTTTGATGGTCGTCTTCTGAAGGTGCTGATGGGAGATTTTTACTCCCCGCCAATAATAAAGAAGATACTTTAGTGTTATCATCAGCTAATTTTGTGTTTGGATTTGTGGGTGTGTTTTCCATATGAGGGGTGTGTCCTTGCTTATTATTATCTGTCATGTAGTTCATCTCTGAGGAATCGGCCCCCTGTTGCACCTCAGGGATATTTTTGGGTTCCTCAGTTGTTCTCTCAGCTTCAACATTTTCACCCTGAAATTGAATGTCCTTATTTTCTCGATGCTCATCTTCGCCTTCCCGCCACTGTTGAGCGTCATCGCCATTTCCTCTACCTTCTCTGCTGTCCTCTCTGTCTTCATCTCCAGACAAGCTTCCTGCACCACTCATCAAGTAGAAGCTGTTTTTAATACACTCTGTGAACACCTGCTCTTGCTCCAGCTCAGAGTGACACTCTGCGAGATGACTCCTGAGTCTCTGACAGCTGACAAACGTCTTCTCACATGCGCAGCACACGTACAAGAACGGATGCTTCCTGACGTGAGCGGCGAGGTTGGCTAAACTGGTTCCAGCGTGGTCACAGAGCAAGCATGCAAAGGGCCGCTGGGGCCCGTGGACTAGCAGGTGACGCTCACGCTCCAGGAAGTTCTTAAAGCGACGGTGGCAGGTGGGACAGTGGTAGAGGAGTTGTCGGAGACCCTGCCGAGTCTTCAACCTGAACAAACAGAAGAGAGCGGCAAGGCAGATGAGCTGATAATTCAATTTGTCTGTGATGTGAAATATTTCAATGCTGTTGTTGACACCTCAGTTCCTGGTAGCTCTTGTAGATAATCGGGTCTTTCAGATTATGACATTTTTCTAAATGTTTGATTAAGTTCTTCACATCGGAGTACTTTTTCTGGCAGTAGCTGCAATGCTGCTTCAGCTTCAAATGTACTCGCTCGATGTGGACCTGGAGAACCAGAAACAGTTTGATCAAGTCGCCTCTCATTTATTCTTATGTGAACCAGAAACACATGACAAGAAGGACGTAAGAGAGAGTGGAGGAATGTAGCTTGCAGAAGGTTACGCATTGTGACATTGTGTTACGCATTGTGTTACGCATTGTGTTACGCATTGTGTTACGCATTGTGTTACGCATTGTGACACCGCGTTACGCATTGTGACATTGTTTTACGCATTGTTTTACGCATTGTTTTACGCATTGTGTTACGCATTGTGTTACGCATTGTGTTACGCATTGTGTTACGCATTGTGTTACGCATTGTGTTACGCATTGTGTTACGCATTGTGTTACGCATTGAGACACCGCGTGACGCATTGAGACACCGCGTGACGCATTGAGACACCGCGTGACGCATTGAGACACCGCGTTACGCATCGTGGCATCGCGTTACGCATCGTGGCATCGCGTTACGCATTGTGGCATCGCGTTACGCATTGTGACATCGTGTTACGCATTGTGACATCGCGTTACGCATTGTGGCATCTTGTTACGCATTGTGACATCGTGTTGCGCATTGAGACATCGTGTTACGGCATTGTGACATCGTGTTACGCATTGTGACACTGTGTTACGCATTGTGACACTGTGTTACGCATTGTGACACTGTGTTACGCATTGAGACATTTTAACACATGTGCAGGCACACAAACAGTTTTGTTCCAAATGCAAATACTTCATGATGTTATATTTGTATATAAATTGTTATTTTGATGTAGAACAACCTTTTTTGTGTTGTTTATTCAGCTGCCACAAAAGCAAAAAATTCATGAAAGTTATACATGAAATTAGGGGTGTCCAATAATTATCAGTATCGATCAGTATCAGTAAATAAATGCAATATTGGTGTTTTTTTCCCCAATCATGAAAACCAATATTTAAAAAATGCTGTATACAACACGTGTGTTCATTGCACCACAGGAGATACCGTATGTCATGTTACACATGTTACACACGGTATCGGTATCACCTGATATCGGTGTCGGAAATTGAGAGTTGGACAATATCGGCATATGGGTTTTTGGCAAAAAAGGTAAATATCGGACATCCCTACTTTAAATGTATCTTTTCACAAAAAGCTGGTGTTCTCCCTTGTAATCGGCAAATGATATTTTCCTGAAACGTACCTATGTTTTACTGCTGATGAATAAAGACGGGAAAAAGGTAGAAACAAACTTTTTTTTCTGATGAAAGTGGGAAGTCTAATCTTTCATTTGGTAGGTTCCATGTTTATGTAGCTATATAAAACAATATTTTGTCTGCCTTGAAACATCAGCCAAAATCATCTAAAATAGCCGGTACTGAAGGGCTTGTCTTTTAAAAAATGGTTGGGATCGTCAAGGATTGAAGTCTCTTATTAAAGTGTAGGTTTAAAACACTGCACACTAACCAGTATACTGCTTTATGGTAGGCTAAACTCAGACTGTTTTAAAAGATAAATGCATACAATAGTGCCTCACATTATACATCATGTGAGTACCACCGCAAATATGAATTGGAATGATTGAAATCAGACCTTTAGGTGTCCTGGGCTCAGGCATTGGAAAGGACACTGTTGACAACTGAACTTCTCTCCGGTGTGCTTCCTCAGGTGAACGTTCAGGTTGGCTTTAAGACAAAGCGGGAAATAAGGACAAAATAAAGAACTGAACAAGTGATATTAAAGGGAGCTCCTGCCAAAGAAAGACCTACTGTATGGTAATGGTAATGGTTTTATTTCATTTGAACATGCATCAGATTACAATTGAATGCATCCCATAATCAGTTCACAGTTCCACATGTCCAAAAGGAGTAGGAAGAAGCAAAGCTTGTTAAATCCTACCCCTCCATCTGGTACTTTTACAATCAGTAACTGTTATATTTGTTCACTTCCTGCTTTCCTAATATAGTTTAAGGTTTTTTTTTATTTTTTGTCACATACCAAAGTACGAGGTGATATGATCATCCAATGACATAATGGGTACCATAGTAAGTGTCAATATAGTGATATGTATAGCACATCATGACTGGTTCAAGACTCTTCATCCTTGTATTTAGCAAACATCAACTGCTTGTATTGTTTCTTAAATTCGCTCATCGTTTTGCATTGTTTGAGTTCCTTACTCAATCCGTTCCATAGTTTGATTCCACATACTGAAATGCTATGGCTTTTTAACGTTGTCCTAGCATAGAAGTGTTTCAAATGTACTTCTTCCCTGAGATCATATTTCTCCTCTCTTGTAGAGAAGTATTGGATGACATTTTTAGCTAATTGGTTATTTTTAGCCTTATGCATTATTTTAGCTGTTTGAAGATGAACTATATCAGCAAGTTGAAGTATTAGTGATTTTAGAAATAAGGAGTTAGTATGTTCTCTGTAGTCGGCATTATGAATTATCCTTACTGACCTTTTTTGCAGTACATTTAGCAAGTGAAGATTGCTTTTATAGTTTCATAGTATCACCGACTAGCGAGCGGCACAGTATTTATACGATTAGTAGTACTTCTGAAGTAAAGGTGATGTCACGAGATTAGAACACAGTCATCTTGGGTTGAATGGCTCTGCTTAGGGGTAAATGATCATCAATTTACCTTTGATGGCTGATGCGTAGTCACAGTGTGGACACTTGAAGGGCTTCTCTTGAGTGTGTGTCCTGAGGTGGGATATCAGCGAGTGCCTAAACTTAAAGATCTTATTGCAAAACTCGCAGGCAAAGACCTTGAGCTGGCTCTGGAGTAAACTGGGGAGAGACACACATTGACAAGTATCATTATCGTTGTTGCCAAAGTTTAGTGAAAGGTTAGATTCTTCAATTGCCCTTAAGCAGACAAAGCAAACAAAGCAATCTAGCCTAACTGGTTATTTATATAGAGTTGCATCATTTCAATAGCTACAACTTCAAAAGTATTCAGACAATCAATGAACTATACAGATTCATACAGTACTTGGGTGCATCTTGCTTGATGGAATATTCCTGGAAGCCTTTTCCAGGTGGTGGTGTTGTTTTGTCTGAACTGCAGCTGGAAGTAGAAAACAAAATGAATCCGACAAGTTGAAAAATGTCAGAACGCAAACACTGTTTTTTTTATACATTTGATTATGACAAAAGAAAGACAATCTTTGTAAGATTATATTTACTGTACATTTTAGTACCTTAGCTCCTGGTCTGCTTTGGGGTCTTCATCACAAGCTGTTGGTTGGGATTGACTCACAACATCTGTTGGATCACCCTGAGATGCTTGAGTACTCTGGATGTTTGCAACACAAATAGAAAGTAATAAATTGGCAAATGCATTTGTTGTTTATACAGCCATAGAACACAATATGCATTTAACACAGGGGTCCCAAAACTAAGACCCGGGGGCCGGACACAGCCCGCTTCCACATTTGACCCGGCCCCCTGAATAATACGCTAGCATAGTCATGTAGTCAGCAGTCATGTTACAAGCATGTGTCGAGTAATCGAGTGGGCACTTCCGCAAAGCGTGTACCGAGGCTTGATTCATTGGGGGAGGGGCCTGAATTGATTACATCACTCAGCGATATAAACCCCTCAGGCTTAAACATTAAAATGTGGGGTTTTGTGATGAGAGTCAGTCAGTTGAGCGTGTGGATAGTGTTTGTCGATGCATAGTGGAGATTCATTCATTCATTCCTTCATTTTCTACCGCTTATCCTCACAAGGGTCGTGGGGGTGCTGGAGCCTGTCCCAGCTGTCCTGGACTGGTGGCCAGCCAATCACAGGGCACAAAGAACAAAGAACAAAGAAAACATTCAGTATTTTATATATACTGTATATTTAATCTTACACTTTGTAGATTAATAATTTCGTTAAACAATTTTACTTGTGAAAACGCGCCCTTGATGTGATTCAACAGTGGGGGCGGAGTACCGCCACTACGTGTGTAGTGCAACACAAAGCTGCCCCGGCGGATGCCTGACTGTAAATCAAGCGGTGGAAAAATACATCGGAGAACCCACGCGTGTATCGGCCGATACCGATGTATCGATGTATCTATCCTTAATCAAATCTATTCCAACCAGGAGTGAGAGAATGCAGACGCTATCTCAAGTGACTCAAAGTGTTTATCGCTCATTCGTGCTAGTCTGTGTTACAAGGATATTCTGTGTGCCTTGAAGTGACAGTCAGTTAAAATCATCTAAAGCGGTGCTGAAGTGCTGAAAAATGTCTGGGTAGCATTTCATCCAATTCAAAACCAGCCATGCCATACCGTTCTACTAGTTTGTGTATCAAATGCTTTGTCAATGTCAGATCCATAATCCATTTTAACAAAGCACAAAGATTTCAATTCATCTCATTTGTGTCAATTACCAGACTCACCTGAACGTCACCCGGAATGTTTGCATGCTCCGTTCCCGTGGAAATGTTCTCAATTGGAATCATTTTAGTGACACCTGTGGTATGAGAGATGATAACAATCAAAGTTATCGGTCTCACATGTCGCCATAGGAATTTTCTTTTAAAAAAAGCACACAACACTGGCCTGGAAGTAACTCCTCTTCAGTGAGTACAACATTGATGACGCTTTTTTTGCTTCCTGTTGTAAGGCTATCTTCTTTGGACGGGTGACTTACGCCATCTTCGGAAAGCATACGACTTTTTTTGTTGGGTCTTGGTCGTTGAAAACTCCTTATTCCTACACACAGGAGAAGAATTTTATACGATTATCGAGGGATGCATGATTCTGAAAATCACAATTTTCTTAGATATAATAGAACTAAATCACATTAGGCAGATGTTGCTACACTGGAATTGACACCGTTTTATATTCATTCATTCATTTTCTACCGCTTTTTCCTCACAAGGGTTGCGGGGGGTGCTGGAGCCTATCCCAGCTGTCTTTGGGCGAGAGGCAGGGTACACCCTGGACTGGTCGCCAGCCAATCACAGGGCACATATAGACAAACAACCATTCACACTCACATTCATACCTATGGACAATTTGGAGTCGCTAATTAACCTAGCATGTTTTTGGAATGTGGGAGGAAACCGGAGTCCCCGGAGAAAACCCACGCATGCACGGGGAGAACATGCAAACTCCACACAGAGATGGCCGAGGGTGGAATTGAACCCTTGTCTCCTACCGTTTTATATAATTATAATAATTATTCTTTGACTTCTTTTTTTGTTTTGTTTTAAGGAACCCTCCAATTATCTTTCCGGCATTCTTCACTGGTAGCCTTCCAAAACTGTTGATGGAGGCCATTTTTGAGATTGCTTCTCCCAGGAACTGATGAACGTGGCAGAGTCAACTGGCCCTGGCCGGGGAGCATGAGGAGGAAGTGTCAGCCGTCATGCTAACAACAGTGTAACATGAGTCCTTGAGTATTTCTTCTTTCTCTTTGGGCTTTTCCCTTCAGGGGTCGCCACAGAAAATCAATCTCCTCCATCCAATCTTGTCTTCTGCATCTGTCTCTCTCACACCAATGACCCTCATGTCCTCCTTCACTACACCCATAAACCTCCTCTTTGGTCTTCCTCTATGCCTCCTCAATGGCAGCTCTAAATGCAGCACCCTTCTACCAATATATTGCTAGCTGAGGTGCTGAGGTTGTCATTGGGAATGACCAGGATGGATAGGATCAGGAACGAGAACATCTGAGGGACATTACATGTTAGAGGCCTTGGAGATAAAGTCAAAGAGGTCAGACTGAGATGGTCCGGATATGTCCAGAGACATCTGGCCTCTGATCCTATCCATCCTGGTCACTCCCAATGAGAACCTCAGCACCCTCATCTCTGCTACCTGCAGTTCCTGAGTACTGTACAGTGGAAATGTTTGTTTGTGATGAAGCTTGTGAAGCATCAATTTTGTTAAATCTGTCATTTCGAAGTTTGGTGGCATGTTAGTGTGATGAGATTGCTAGGTTTTATCAATGTTCTACTATCTGTCTATGGTGGAACTTACGCTTTCTTCTCTTGGTGTCTGAACATTTGGGGATTTCCTGACTCTGATTTGGATCTGCTCCCTGAGGGTCCAAATTTTCAGAGTCCTCAACTTCTCTTCTATAGATGTTGCCTGGAGATATGCCAATTATGACTTAATTATGCCATAAATAAATATATTATTATTGTGTGCTTGCCTTGACTGAATGGCACTTTGCGGTCTAACACTTTTGTAATGCGTGTTTTACATATTTCCTCACCAATGCCAACTTCTTCCTCCTCTTCGTCCTCGTCTGGTGCTTTCAGGCAGATGTGTTTGACGATCTGTCGTCTGTTGCTGAACAAACGGTGACAGTCGTTGCATTTCAGGCCAGATATCCTGTCATTTTCACCTAGTAGAGAAAAAGGAAGGCAGGTGACTTTCCATAAACATGCAATACTTCATTCTTGATGACGCTTTACCTTGTGTGTCTCCGTCCTCCTTCTGCGTTGATTGTCTTTGGACGTTGTCTTCTGGAAAATGGGTGGAGTCTTCTCTGGCATCACTGCAATCTGTGCGAGGTTTCTTGGTGGAGCCTTTCGGTCGTCCTCGTTTCCGCTTCACAGGGCTCTCTGCAAAAGTCACTGTATTTCAGTAACGACTGTATTGTGTTCCATAAAGTAATACATACTGTTTGTTTCCTGCTCTTTTACTGCAGTAAGCTAGAACAGTAAATTAATGGTCATGGGTTTGATTTATTTTAAATATGCATAAAAGGTTATATTAGTGCCTCACATACAGAGCTAAAGGTCTTTAGTTCCAGATCTTTCTGTTCATCATTTTGTTCTATGTTGTGAACGCCTTTGAGTGGAGATAAATGTGTCCTCCCAGTGGAGCTGGAGGAGGTGGCCGGGGACTGGGAAATCCGGGATTCCCGAATGAGTGGTGCCCCCATGACCCGGACCCGGACAAGTGGAGGAAAATGGATGGATGGAGATTATAAAAAGTACAATACAGGGGTCTCAAACACGCAGCCCTAGTTTGAGGCCCCCGCCTTGATATGAAAGTTTAATGTTAGTGCGGCCCGCGCAAGTTTGATATGGATGCTGTATGGTATCATGTACCCAGAAAAAATTATTACGTTTGATTAATGTTCATGTTAAAGGTTAAATAACTGTTAATAGTTATCCTCCCTATCCGTGTGGAAGTGGTACGTTTTTGGCTTTTTAAGTTTAAAGGAAATAACTTGAAGGCTACCGTTTAAGTCGCTAGATCTCTAGAGCTCTAGAGCTCTAGAGCTGACGCCGGGGCTTGCCCTGGTGTCATGGTTGGCGCTACCTCCCTGGATCTGTCCTGGGTCGCGGGCGCCAACGTGCCCTTGGGGGGGCGTTCACCGGCCTCCAGGCAGTGGGGTCCGCGCTGCTGGTGGCCTGAAGTCTACGGTGGTGGCTTGGGGTTGTTGCGCTGTGGTGGCTGCTGCGGGGACCGGGCTGTGTGTTGGGAGGGGACCTGATCCTGCTCGTGGGTACGGGGGCCGGGGTGGCGTGTGGGGATGGGGAGCATGCTCCTCGGGGTGGGGCCTGCTGGGGGGGCGGTGCTCTTTCGGGCGTTTGGGTGTCTGCTGCCACTGGTCCTATGCTCTGCCGCATCGCTGTCCCTGTCTTTGCCCATCCCCAGTCTTGCCTTAGGGCTCGTCGGGGATGGTTCTCCGGTACGTGGGCGGAGCGCTGCTGGTTCTGGGGGCGGGGGGGGGCTGGCCCTCCCGGTGGATGGTGGGGTCCTTCGGGGGCCTTGCGCTGGTCTTAACTCCTCGGCTCTGGTGCGTGGCCTCCCCGTGACTTGGAGCTATGGCTCTCCCTCACGGGGGTGAGCTGCCCGGTGGATGTCGGCCGGCGCAGTGGAGCGCCTCACCACTCGCCTGCTCGCCCCCTCCGCTTGCTCATGTGCGGGCCTCCTCCCCTCGCCCGCTCCTTTGTCTGCCACACTGCAGTAGCCCTGATGCCGTGGTCGAGGGGAGTCTGGGGGTGCTATGCCTTGGCGGTCCGTACCTCCCTGGGCTCGGGGCCTGGTTGTGGGTCTGGGACCCCTGGGTCCCCCACCCTGTGATGCCCCGGACGCCCCACCCGGGGACGTCCACAGCATGTGTGTGTATTGAGTGGATGGGGTGTGCATGTGTCTGAGTTTATTTTATGTATTTATTGTTTTAAATACTTAGATAATTAATGATTAGTTTTATTATAATTATATATATATGTATATATATATGTATATGTGTGGATGTGTATGTGGGTATATGGCCATGTAGATATACGGGGGGCTCTGCGGGGGTCTGGCGTAGGGTGTTCCATCTCAACCGCCCGGTCCTCCATGGGGCAGTGTGCCCGGGCCTCTTCTGTCCTGGCCGGGGCGGTCCTATGTCGGTGGTCGGGCCTGGGGTTACCTGGGGCGGGCCGGGTTCTGCTTCCTGGGGGTGTGTGGGGGGCGGGAGGCGGTGCCTCCGGCCGTGGACGGGCTCCCTTCCGGCCGGCAGGGGCGCCCCTGTGCCCACGGGTGTGTGGCCTTCGATGCCCTTCTGCCCTAGTAGGGTATGGTCTCCCGCTGGTCTCGGGGGTGCGGCTCTCCTCCGGCCTGCTGGCGCCCTGTTGCCGGTTGGGATTGCTCCTCCATGGCCTCTTGCTGGTCTCTTCGGGGAGTTGCTTCGGGGGCGGGTCTTGGGGAGTCGGCCCTGGCTTTGCCCACACCCACGGGGCCGGAGGATCTCTGGCGGTGGGGGCTTGACCTGGCTGCGCGGGGCGGGGTTTGCTGGGTGGTAGAAGGCAGTCTCTCTCCTTTTGTCATTCTCAGTGACAATTACACATTCACGCACTCGCATTCACATACACAACACACCTCCATATGGGCACTCACAGCACATGGGTGCTTCTCTATACAATCTACTCTCTTATCCCTGATGTTTATATAGTATTGGTATGCTATTATTACAGTAATAATGATGTCAAGCAATGAGATTTTCATTACTGTAACTGTATGGTTGCAATTGTGTTTACTATCATGGGTCATGTCCTCATTGTTACTATTGCTATTGGTAAGTTGGACTGTTTCATTCCACTGATATCATCTCCAGTGTGACCCTTAGCCATCATTGACATTTAACTGTTCTGTTTGTCACTGTTGTTGTTTTGGGAATTCTTGTTGCTGCTGTTTTTGTCTCTCCCTCTACTGCCCCCCCCCCCCGACCCCACCTTTCTCTTCTCTCTTCTTCTTTTCTGTTCTTCTTCTTGCTCCGGTCCGGTCGTCCCAAATGGCATAACAAAGACATCAAATAACGGCAAATAAAATTTCATGGTACAGGGAAGTTGTAGCCAACACCTTTCCTGACACAGAGCAAATCTGTCTAGCATGTAAGGGCATTTAGATCAACAATACTATCTGCCCCAATGGCTGGACGGGACAAAAAAAAAAAAAAAAAAAAAAAAAAGTCGCTAGATCTCTAGTTTGCGAGTTAGCATGTGTCACAAGACCCTGCAGTTGCGCAATATGTTGTAAATAAAAACAGTATCAATGTGACTATAGTCGTGTTTTGTCATGTCTACAGGGCTCTAATAATGCTTTGTTAATTTTAATCTGAAAAAAATAATTGTCTACCCACCAACTATATGTGGTTTCTTAAGTTTTTATTATTTGCCATTTTATTATTATTATTAGATTTATTTATTACTGATTGATTTTCTTTATTCTTGATTTGTTTATTTATTTTCCATCTTATTTTGTGTAGAAAAATAAAAAGTAAGATATTTGAGAACAGTGGAATGTTTTATCTGAGCTTTTCTTGTAGAAAATCGTAACCAAAGCCAAGTTTATTCATTTTTCTGTTTTTAATAAATGCGTTTTTTGGAAAACCTGATGCGGCCCAGCCTCGCCCAGACCCTAGCTCCAGTGGCCCCCAGGTACATTGAGTATCAGACCCCTGGTATAATACATTAAAAAAGAAAATAAAATCAGAGTTCTGACCTGTTAACGTTTCCAAGGGTACTCCTGCAAGGGGCTGCAAAGCAACAATGATGTCTTCACTAGGCCCATGAAGGGGGTGTATCTCAGAGCAATGGGCCAGCAGCAGTGAGCGGGTGGGGGAGAATAGGTTGCAGAGCCGACACATAAACACAGAACCAGCTGAAAAGACAGAAAGAATTTGATTTTAAGCAACATTTTGCCCCCAGTTTTAACCTACCTATTGACAACGAGTACACAAATCATGTTACACATCCCCAGTGTGGTCACTGTTACCCTGCTGACCTCTCATAATAATGCTACTCTTGAGGGGTTGAAAAAATATAAAATGACGCAATTTACTTGGTGAATTACATATAATGTTAAATGTTTTACTGATCATGGCGTGGAATTTGGGTTATAACATCAGTAGTCATTGTGTTTATTTGAGAGTTCTAGATTAATCTGATTTAACGGGGCGGCAGCATCTTTAAATCAACCGTGTGTCTTCAATTTTCATTTAACGATGCGTCACTTCAAGACTCTTACTTCTTGTTCTTTTTTAAATCTATCTTACCGCATACAAACGAGGATGCTGTCTCAAAACCTTCCAATTTTTGCAACTATTAAATATTAAACGGTAGGGGCAGGCAAAAATATATATGTACCAAATACACTTTATGTCGATTCGCCCCAAGTCAACACTGAGCACCGACAAACACATTCGACGTAAAGCTAACACAAATTCCTACCTGTTTTTTGCCTATCCATGTTCGCCAACGGCCACAAATAAAATTTATAACAATTAATTAGATAATATGATCAAGCCAAGAACTGCGTATTATTACAGAAATGCAATTTTGGGGCTGATTTTTACTTGGTCTACAATGAAATTTCTGACGAATGTGCGAAATATGTCCTCTTAACCAGGCGATGAGCGGAAGCAGACTGGTTTTGGTGGTTGGTACAAAGTGACAGCGCCATCTGTGGCCAGGCGGACTACACTGCAGTTTAGACTTCAAATGAAATGATTGTGATTGTCCCACTAACAAACATGTTTCAACATTATTGGGCTGTTAAATAAATAAGATTACATATTATATGCTGTTGTAAAATAATTCATATTAGATTAGATATGTAGATAACTGTATATAGTTTTTTTTATTTCAGACTTTTTTTGCACTTTATCTGTTCTTTTGTGCTACTGTACTTTTGCTGCAGTAAACCTGAAATTTCTCCTTGTGGGACTAATATTAGTCAGCATGTATTAAATTTTTAATGCAAACTGATAAACAGTATTCAGTAATCTGAACACCTTGCTGCAAAATTCTCACCAAACCTGACCAGCCTCACATGCTTCACATTCATGTTGCTAGTTGTAACCCATACTCTAGGCTACACAATAGCCTCTAACTACATTCCTGTCAAGATACCTTACAGTAAGGAGTTGTCCTGGTACAACCCAAGAAGGTGTTTAAGCATGTTTTACTGACTGACAGGATTTTCTGACCTGTATATGTAGATGTGCGTGTTGTTCAATTGTTGTATAAACCCACGTTCAATTGCAGAATGAAGACTTTTTGGTCCTATTATATTGCAACTTCTGTGAAGTTAGATTGAGGGGAAAAAACATGGGTGGAACTGATGTGTAAATGTCTTACAGAACCAAAAGCATTGTTATCAGCTCTACTTGCACATTTTCTGCAGTAGCAGTTTACACGGAGGAAGAATAACACATGAGACAATGCAGCCACACATATTATTTTATATTTACATGAAGTCCACTCCTTATATTTAATATACAATGTATGGTTATTGTTTATACCAAATCTGTCAATAACAGCAATCAGTGGTGAAGAAAATGCACACTCCGAAATGTAAACACATATTTTTTTAAAATAAAACATTGTTTGTGAAGGCTTCCTGGTTACCAGCATGCGTGTAGCATTGACAAATTTTCCTTTCATGCTATCATATCAGAATATGACATGGATTTGTCTCAAAGTTGGACAACAAAAAAAGCAGATCTAAGCTGTCAATAAATTATATGTAATTATATGTACAAAATAACAAAATATAATAGATTCTGCAGAAAATAGAGCCTCATATAATTTTGTTTCAAATATCCCAGAATATGTGTGGTCACATGCACCCGCTTTTCTGCAATGAACTGTCTTGTTTGTTACTAAGCAACATCCTAAAGCCTCAACAATCAAGACTTGCCTTACTTTTTCCATTCTCTCATCTACTGAAGCAAGCATCCAAAATATAATACTCATTTAAAGACCCAAAGTCATTACAAACAGGGGAGAGAAAGTGAATTGCAGTGAAAGGAGGGTAATAAAAAGCATTTATGAATTCCAAGGGGCCTGTTTTAAAGTGATAAAAGGCTTGTATGGTTGTATTCCTGAGAGCTTTTCTTTCTTTTGAAGTGTCCAAATGTTTTGATTTTCTCCGCGTTTGCATGTCTTCACATCGTGCAACACTTGTTCCTGTGCGTCTGAGAGTCTTTGAAGCGTAGCCGCTGCTTGGACCGATACTTCTCCAGGTAAGTTAGTTGTTTACTGTTGATGGCGCCACGTCGCTTCCTGAAAGACAGCATTGGGGGGGTTAAATTACACATTGAAAATGTACTAATGACATGAAACAGTAGTCTCCTACTTCAGACATTCTGTCAATCAAAAATATGTCATATTCATCCTGAAGGGTGGTTATTAGTCTGAATTATTTATTGTGCTTTGTAGGTAAGACATAGTTTCTATAACCCCCAATAAAAGGTTGAATAAAGTGGAACCTCTTGAGTTGAACACAATCCATTCAGTCTTTCAAAACAATTTCAACAGTGCTGGAGTCTATCCCAGCCGTCTTTGGCCTGAGAGGCGGGGTACACCCTGGACTGGTCGCCAGCCAATCACAGGGCACATATAGACAAACAACCATTCACACTCACATTCATACCTATGGACAATTTGGAGTCGCTAATTAACCTAGCATGTTTTTGGAATGTGGGAGGAAACCGGAGTACCCGGAGAAAACCCACGCATGCACGGGGAGAACATGCAAACTCCACACAGAGATGGCCGAGGGTGGAATCAAACTCGGGTCTCCAAGCTGTGTGGCTTGGGCACTAACCACTCGTCCGCCCACTCGTTCAACATAACAAATATAAAGTAATAATCCATCCATTTTCTACGCCGCTTATACTCATTACGGTTGCGGGGGTATGCTGGAGCCTATCCCAGCTGACTTTGGGCTTTATTTTGATTAACTATGCTTACAGTTATTATGACACTTTTTCTCTTTTTTTCTTTCTTTTTCACTTTTTTTCACTTTGGAGGTTCCATTGTATTTAAAACATTTGTTTTATATCGTTAAACAATTATAGTTAATTGATCCAAATATAGAGCTGCATGGCGACCGATTGGTTAGCACGCAGGCCTCACAACTAGGAGACCCGAGTTCAATTCCACCCTCGGCCATCTCTGTGTGGAGTTTGCATGTTCTCCCCGTGCATGCGTGGGTTTTCTCCGGGTACTCCGGTTTCCTCCCACATTCCAAAAACATGCTAGGTTAATTGGCAACTCCAAATTGTCCATAGGTATGAATGTGAGCAAGTCCCCTTTAAGACAATAAATTAAAGACAATTCAGGCAAGTATAAATCTCTATAACTCTTTTTTTCAGATCAATACGGCCCTTTAAACACCAAATATGTTTCCTAATCCTAGTGTTCATGATTACACCTTGTTATTGGTGAAAATAAGGTTGGAGCATACTAACTGTCGGATCAGCTGAATGGCATCTTCATACTTCATTCCGCTCTCTATCAAGGCCAGAGCAACCAGGACAGGAGCCCTGAAGGCACATACAGTATATAGATGCAGGTTATGGGATGTGTGTCAGAGGACAAAACACCTTTCTTTGGTAGTTGTGAGGGTGCTTTCACATTGGTAATGGTAATGCCAATGCTAATGGTAATGGTTTTATTTCATTTAAACATGCATCAGATTACAATTGAGTGCATCCCATAATCAGTTCACAGTTCCACATGTCCAAAAGGAGTAGGAAGAAGCAAAGCTTATTAAATCCTACCCCTCCATCTGGTACTTTTACAATCAGTAACTGTTACATTTGTTCACTTCCTGCTTTCATAATATAGTTTAAGTTTTGTTTTGGGGTTTTTTGTCACGTACCAAAGTACGAGGTGATATGACCATCCAATGACATAATGGTTACCATAGTAAGTGTCAATATAGTGATATGTATAGCACATCATGACTGGTTCAAGACTCTTCATCCTTGTATTTAGCAAACATCAACTGCTTGTATTGTTTCTTGAATTGGCTCATCGTTGTGCATTGTTTGAGGGTCTTACTCAATCCATTCCATAGTTTGATTCCACATACTGAAATGCTATGGCTTTTTAACGTAGTCCTAGCATAGAAGTGTTTCAAATGTACTTCTTCCCTGAGATCATATTTCTCCTCTCTTGTAGAGAAGTATTGGATGACATTTTTAGCTAATTGGTTATTTTTAGCCTTATGCATTATTTTAGCTGTTTGAAGATGAACTATATCAGCAAGTTGAAGTATTAGTGATTTTAGAAATAAGGAGTTAGTATGTTCTCTGTAGGCGGCATTATGAATTATCCTTACTGACCTTTTTTGCAGTACATTTAGCGAGTGAATATTGCTTTTATAGTTATTAGCCCATATTTCCACACAATAAGTAAGATATGGTAGAACCAGAGAGCAATAAAGAGTGTGGAGTGATTTCTGATTGAGAACAAATTTAGCTTTGTTCAATATTGAAATATTTCTGGCCATCTTATGTTGTATATTTGTAATATGAGGTTTCCAGCTCATATTTTCATCTATTGTGATCCCCAGAAATGTATTTTCCTTCACCCTTTCAATGTCTACACCGTCTATTTGTATTTGCTGGTACGTGTCCTTTCTGCTGTTACCAAACAGCATGATTTTAGTTTTACTTAGGTTCAAGGAAAATCTACTATCATCATCCTTTCTAATGATTTAGTCTGTATTCCCTCCAGAACAAAAAGCAATGGTATCATCTGTAAATAATATATAATACCAGCTTCAAGTCTTTTGTGACTTGAGATATCATTGATGTACAAGTTGAACAGTTTTGGTCCCAGTATTGACCCCTGGGGAACTCTTGTGCAATCCACTTGTGCAAAAAGGTCATATAATGTAATTAATGATAACTGCCACCTTGCAGAAGAGAAATAAAGAGAATTACTCAAAATATGTGTCATGAAGTGTTGGCATTGAGCCTGATAAGGTTCAAGTTGTTTGTCAAATCAACAGTACGTATTGCTTCAGTTCTCAAGCTTCGTCATGGAATGAGTCATTGAGCGCTATAGTCAAGTTGTGACCTCTTGCAACACCCAAGACCTTGGTCTTTGTGCTTGGCCTGCAAGGTCCCCAGACTCCATTGTGTGTGTTTTTTTTTCCTAATGAGGATATGAAAAAAATCTCCTTTATGGAAACTGTGAGCATGTTTGTAGCTAACCTTCCGAGGCCCGCTACGCAGTGAACAGCCACACAGCATCCTGGATCTTCCTGAAACCTCCTCTTCAGAAGACTCAACCAATCATCAACTAACTTACTTGGAGGTGGGGCTCCATCATCAAAGGGCCAATCCTACATGGAAAATAGTTCAAAGCATAAAACGATGTTGCCGCCAGCGAAGGTTTAAGCGACGTCTGTGTTTGTCCTCACCACCACGGTAATGCCATCTTTCTCCAGTGGCGTTTTGTCATATGTGATGTCACAGACTCGAACCACTGTTGTGGCCCCGAATCGCTTCAGGTCCTAGAAAGGACAACGCAGTTCAGTTTCAATATCTCAAGGTTGTTTTGCAGAAAGCGTGTATGACTAGACTGGTGTTTTATTACCTCTATGAAGGAGCCGAGTGTGCTGTCTGTTGGGTTATGCGTAATGAGGAACCTCATGTTCTTGTGACAGAGTTCCACAGGAGCTGGACGGTTCATGGTTGACCAATGTAGTTTTTTTTTCCCCAGGAAGACTTCTGTGCTTATTAACCTGTTAGAAGTTAGATTTTCATTCATTCATTTTCTACCGCTTATCCTCACGAGGGTCACAGGGGTGCTGGAGCCTATCCCAGCTGTCTTTGGGCGAGGACTGGACTGGTCGCCAGCCAATCACGGGGCAAGTTAGATTTTCAGAATTGAAAATAAACATACATAAATATTAATTCATTGAGGAAAAATCCCAACATGATATTGCGCCAGGGCTGCACGGCGGTCTAGTGGTTAGCGTGCAAACCCGAGTTCAATCCCACGTGAGATTATTACTTTATTCAAATATTTATATTTTATTCTCATAAAATTGTTTTCATGTTTTAGATTTTTTTGTTTTTTTTAATTTTTATTTTTTTTTGCTGCTGTTATATTTTCCAACTCTTTCAACTTTCTTCTTGTCGATTTTCACGTCATCATTATAACTTTCTGCACTGATTTTCAGAGTTCAATTCCACCCTCAGCCATCTTTGTGTGGAGTTTGCATGTTCTCCCCGTGCATGCGTGGGTTTTCTCCGGGTACTCCGGTTTCCTCCCACATTCCAAAAACATGCTAGGTTAATTGGCGACTCCAAATTGTCCATAGGTATGAATGTGAGTGTGAATGGTTGTTTGTCTATATGTGCCCTGTGATTGGCTGGCCACCAGTCCAGGGTGTACCCCGCCTCTCGTCCGAAGACAGCTGGGATAGGCTCCAGCACCCCCTGCGACCCTCGTGAGGATAAGCGGTAGAAAATGAATGAATATTGCGCCATATATGTCAACCCTCCTGTTTTATGTGGTAAAGTCCCCTTTTTTCCCCAAACCCTCCTATTTCAATAGTTTTCCATATTTTAAAAATATTTAAAAAAAATTATCTCCTGTACTGCTGGAGCACCATAGCTGGTGGGCAACCCCGCAACAATTGTGCAACATCAGCATAAAAAATAAAAACATGGCAATAATATTTTCATTTGAAAATAAGGGACATTTTGGCCACAAGTTACAGTAAATGGCAATGATTGGTGTAACGGTCTATTATTGTTTTAAATTTCACACTGTATGACAATATACAATAGCAATATTGCAATATGCAAAGAAAATCCTTCATGTTTGAGGCAAATCCATCCACTGTGCTTCTCAAATAGTGGAACGGACACTTTAACCTTAACTAACACGTTAGTGCAGACCTGCCAACATGTACAAATTTATCATACCAAATATGCAATTTGATACTTGAATACGGTTTGCTTTATAGCTGTCCATGTTGTTGCATTATGCACAGGACGGATAAATACATCAGTTTCTCAAAAGCAAGCATTACAAAGTTATACTGTGAATTGTTTCCCATAGGGCCTTGACACCACTAGCACTCAGTGCTCGGACCCTGAATGATAAGAATACTAAGAGGTCCCAAGATCCCTGTGGTTAGCATGTCCATGGGTGTGTGAGTATTATAGTATAGTATATGTGAGTATTGACAGGTATGTATCCTGTGATTGACTGGTGACCAGTTCAGGGTGTACCCCAATGGTCACCCAAAGTTAACTGGGATGGGATCGAGTCCGCTAATGCAAAAATGAATGGATGGGTGAATAACAATGTTTTGGACATTTGGACACAAAACTAATATGTCAATAAATACTGATTTTTAGTCATCACAGGCCACAATTCTCTCCCAATACTGCTGAAAATGTGTATGTATGTATGATGCAGCTGCCATTAAATATGACTCTCTCACCTCAGTTTCAGCTGTGGAGTCTTCAAATGACGGCTGGATGGATATAAACGTTTGTAGCTGTGACAAATTCTGTTTTTGTTGTTGTCTTAAGCACAATTTTACCCCATCAGTTTGGTTTATCCCGTCATCCAGGAGCACGAGGCAACAATCTATCAGTATGAGTTCTTTACTTCAGTCCTTTACGTTCAGCAGGAGGAGGACTTCCGATCTTTCTTTGGTTAAGTTTTGAATCTTGAGGCTCCACTTGCTACCCCATCAGATGGCTGCTTTTGCCAGGCGGAATATGGATTTCGGGTTCAGGGTCCCAAGAATGCGTGGTAAAAATACATTATCGATTGGGCTTATTTGTGTTGGGCGTGGCAGTAGTCACCACTTTGTCGCACAAACGCCATCAACCAGTAGTTCTGTAAAGATAAAAATAAAACGACCATTAGTAGCAGAAATAAATTTTAGAGTATTTTAGAGATGAGTTGATGCAAAGCAAGGGATGTGAATCCTCTCAATAGCCACGTTTACATGAGTTTTTCTCTTTCCGAATGGAATCTTTCCGAAAGCAATGGTATACATGTAAAGGAATATTCCAATGGCGTGTCTACATGCGCCGCTTTAATCAACCAGAATAGTCAATGGGGCATGCGCAGTAAAGCGTAAACACCAACATCACGTGATACCGACTTCCTCCAGTTTTTCTTTCACTTGTTGGAATAACTCCGTATTGCCAGTTTTTCCTTCGTCCAGTCTTGAAATTTAGTTTGGATCAAAAACAAACTTTACGCAGCAGTCCAGTGCCGAAAAAAACAAACAAAAAAAACGCATTTATTAAAAACTGAAAAATATACAAACTTTTTCAGTGCTTTGGTTCCGATTTTCTACAAGAAAAGCTCTGATAAGACATTCCACTGTTCTCAAATATCTTAATTTTTATTTTTCTACACAAAATAAGATGAAAAATAAATAAACAAATCAAGAATAAAGAAAATTAATCAATCAGTAATGAATAAATATAATAATAATAAAACGGCAAATAATAAAAACTTAAGAAACCACATATAGTTGGTGGGTAGACAAATTATTTTTTCAGATTAAAATGAACAAAGCATTATTAGAGCCCTGTAGACATGACAAAACACGACTATAGTCACATTTAGACTCTTTTTATTTACAACATATTGCGCAACTGCAGGGTCTTGAGATACATGCTAACTCGCAAACTAGAGAGCTAGCGACCTAAACGGTAGCCTTCAAGTTATTTCCTTTAAACTTAAATAGCCAAAAACTTACCACTTCCACACAGACAGGGAGGATAACTATGAACAGTTACTTAACCTTTAACATGAACATTAATCAAACGTAAGTAACAACAGAAGAAGAAGAACGCAGTCTGACAACTTTCCGATTGAGCGGGTACAAGATACCTCAATCGGATTGGGGAAATGAATATTCCACCCCTGTGAATCCCATTATATATTCATTCGGATTGGCACTTTTCTTTCGGAATGAGGTGTATACAAAGGTTACATTCTTTCCGTTTGAGCAAATAACCCGAATGGAATTGGAATATTTGGGTCCATGTATACGTGGCTATTGATTCACATGACTAAAGCCTCAGACTAACAACCAGGGAGAACCGAACGTAATCTGGGTAATCTGTAGTCACCTCTTCACCCCTGACAACACGTACACACACATGGCCATGTACTCTTGTCACATGGCAAATTACTCACTCGCTGTTCCACAACAGCCTAGTCTATTCCAGGTTGATGATGTCTATATTTAGGAATTATCCCGCGATTATGCAAGTCAGGTTGCAGAGAGATTATTTAGTCTGGTAGCTTTGTTTGCACTCCCAGGATACTGCAGAAAGGAAAGTATAATGTAATGATATAATTGTACCTTTGTTTGTGCTATAGTGGAGATTTTCAAAGTGTGACACATTAACTTCATCCTCGAGAATATACATCAGGGGTGTCAAACTCAATTTACTTGGGGGCCAATGGAGCTAGGGTCTGGGCGAGACTGGGCCGCATCAGGTTTTCCAAAAAAAAAAAAAAAACGCATTTATTAAAAACAGAAAAATGAATAAACTTTGCTTTGGTTTCGATTTTCTACAAGAAAAGCTCTGATAAAACATTCCACTGTTCTCAAATATCTTACTTTTTATTTTTCCACACAAAATAAGATGAACAATAAAAAAACAAATCAAGAATAAAGAAAATCAATCAATCAGTAATAAATAAATAAATAATAATAACAATAAAACGGCAAATAATAAAAACATAAGAAACCACATATAGTTGGTGGGTAGACAAATTATTTTTTTCAGATTAAAATTAACAAAGTATTATTAGAGCCCTGTAGACATGACAAAACACGACTATAGTCACATTTATACTCTTTTTATTTACAACATATTGCGCAACTGCAGGGTCTTGAGACACATGCTAACTCGCAAACTAGAGAGCTAGCGACCTAAACGGTAGCCTTCAAGTTATTTCCTTTAAACTTAAATATCCAAAAACTTACCACTTCCACACGGATAGGGAGGATAACTATTAACAGTTATTTAACCTTTAACATGAACATTAATCAAACGTAATAATTTTTTCTGGGTACATGATACCATACAGCATCCATATCAAACTTGCGCGGGCCGCACTAACATTAAACTTTCATATCAAGGCGGGGGCCTCAAACTAGTGTCCTGCGGGCCACATTTGGCCCGCGGGCCGCGTGCTTGAGACCCCTGATATACATGATTTGCTGGTTTGCTCACTCTTTTTACTCTTTCACCACCTCTTTCAATGACAAACGTGCCTTTAAACATAGACCTGGGTCCATCCATTCATATATTTTCTATGCCGCTTATCCTCACGAGGGTTGCCTCATGTTGCCTATCCCAGCTGTCGTCAGGCGAGAGGCGGGGTACACCCTGGACTGGTAGCCAGCCAATCCCAGGGCACATATAGACAAACAACCATTCACACTCACATTCATACCTATGGACAATTTGGAGTGGAGGCCTGGCTCACACGTTGCAAACCTTGTGCTATGCAATGTTGTAGAACAGCATTGTTCAACCCCACAGATTGTTTGGCGGTCATGAAACAACAAACAACAACAATAAAAATATTCTTCATTTATTAGTGCCTCGCCTGACAGCTGTCAGTTAACATTTTTTTTTGTAATGACAACATATTATTAAATGTTTGATTGTATAATACAGCCCAAAGCAGCCCAGCCAGGATTTCGCAACATTTTCCAAAATGTTACAGCAAAAGTTGTGACATTTTTTCAGTAACATACATGTTTAGGATTTTTGAATTTGTTATAAATATTTGTGTTCTTTGTTCTTTTATTGGTGTTTGTTGCGATAAAATTGTGAGAGATAGTGAGTTAGATTTACTGTTTATTTGATGTGGACATGGGCTGCACGACGGTCGTGTGGTTAGCATGCAGAGCTCACAGCTAGGAGACCAGGGTTCAATTCCACCCTCGGCCATCTCTGTGTGGAGTTTGCATGTTCTCCCTGTGCATGCGTGGGTTTTCTCCGGGTACTCCGGTTTCCTCCCACATTCCAAAAACATGCTAGGTTAATTGGTGACTCCAAATTTTCCATAGGTATGAATGTGAGTGTGAATGGAACGCCTCTCGCCCGAAGACAGCTGGGATAGGCTCCAGCACTCCCCTTGACCCTCGTGAGGATTAGCGGTAAAAAATGAATGAATTTTATGAAAGTCAATTTTTTCCCTCATAGTATTAAATTATTATGCTCATACGTTTTTTGTCATAATGTTCCAATTTTATTCATGTCGAGATTATGACTTTATTCAAAAAAAAAAATTTTATTCTCATAAAATTGTTGCTGTTTTTTCATGTTTTAATTTTTTTTGGTTTTCTTTTTTTTTGCTGCTGTTTTATTTTCCAACTGTTTCAACTTTATTCTTGTTGATTTTCACGTCATCATTATAACTTTCTGCACCGATTTTCAGAGTTCAATTCCACCCTCGGCCATCTCTGGTTGGAGTTTGCATGTTCTCCCCGTGCATGTGTGGGTTTTCTCCGGGTACTCCGGTTTCCTCCCACATTCCAAATACATGCTAGGTTAATTGGCGACTCCAAATTGTCCATAGGTATGAATTTGAGTGTGAATGGTTGTTTGTCTATATGTGCCCTGTGATTGGCTGGCGACCAGTCAAGGGCGTACCCCGCCTCTCGCCTGAAGACAGCTGGGATAGGCTCCCGCCCCCCCCCCCACCCGTAACCCTCGTGAGGAAAAGCGGTAGAAAATGAATGAATGTATTCATAAAGTGTATATTAAGTGTATATTAAGTGTATATTTACCTCCATTTTTTAACCAACTGTTATCTACAGTGTATTCAACCCAGTCAATAGTAGCGATTTTCATTGTTAAAAGACACACAATGATGATTATGATCGCACGTCGACATCTCTGTCAATGTAAACAAGAAAGTGAGTACACGGGTGGCCGATGCAAGGTCGTATTTAATTGGTTTAGGTGTCAAACTCAATCGCACAAGTGGGCCAAACCCCCCCACCTGGCAAATTGTACAGTATATAAAAATCTTAAAAAGCTTCAAACCTTGAACCGATAATTAGAAGCACACCTTCATATGGATCATCGGCGCTCACATACACAGATGCTTGTTTGAAGTTGCCAACATGACAGGACATGCCGCAATCATCCAAGCTGAAAAAATAGTAGATGTTGACAAAATGTCAACTATGCACTGACAAGTAGATAAGTGAGCAGCCTACGCAGGAACATACAAAAAAATCCAGTTTTTACTCTTTTAAACTTATAATACCAGAAGAGTATACGTATATATTGGAGGAATCACGTCATTATGCAGTGATTTTTGATAAAGTCTACGAGGTGGGCCAAGGAAATTGCCTTAGTTTGACTTGCGCATTGGAGTAACAACGGTAACACGTGGGAGGTTGTGATGTTGTGTGTAGTTTGCAGGGATTGGTTGAATTTGTGTGAATTGGTGCGATTGTAAAATCCTGGATGGTCTGATATAAATAGCTACAGTAGAAGATAAGATAAGATAAGATATGTCTTTATTCGTCCCTCAGTGGGGAAATTTGCATTGCACAGCAGCAAGAGTACAGAATCAGTTAAGCAGTACAAAATACACAATATAAAAAAATGAACAATATAAACAACCCAAGTATTAACAAATCAATAATTCTACACAGACCTCACAGCTAGGAGACCAGGGTTTAATTCCACCCTCGGCCATCTCTGTGTGGAGTTTGCATGTTCTCCCCGTGCATGCGCGGGTTTTCTCCGGGTACTCCGGTTTCCTCCCACATTCCAAAAACATGCTAGGTTAATTGGCCACTCCAAATTGTCCATAGGTATGAATGTGAGTGTGAATGGTTGTTTGTCTATATGTGCCCTGTGATTGGCTGGCCACCAGTCAAGGGTGTAATTCGCTTCTCGCCTGAAGACAGCTGGGATAGGCTCCAGCAACCCCCTGCGACCCTCGTGAGGAAAAGCGGTAGAAAATGAGTGAATAATTCTACCCAGATTATATACAAATACAGTTTGCAGATAATATGAAATGAGATGAAATATATGACCAGTCTATACACTATGAGATCTTGCTAGTGAGTTAATATGAGGCATTATAGAAATACTTCAATTAGAACTTCGAGCCTTAATATTGCACGTGGAGCTTAATCAGATATTGCACAGTGAATGGAGTTTGGAGCAACTATACTGAATATAAAAAACAAAGTATTGCACAGATGTACATAGTGGAACACAGAACTGCTTGACAGCGGCAATACTTCTGTTACAACTGTGATCTTTATGTTCCTTTAGACGGCTTTTGTTAAACTAAAACAAGCAAACAAACATCCGCAGTTGTTCTGTCTTCTTTCCTGTCATAAGCTGGGTCAAGACCCATAGAAGTTAAAAATGGATCTGGGTATGGAGCCACGCTATGTTGCCTAACTTCCCGACACAATTTACAGCTGGTGGTATGATATGTTCTGCGGACAAGCCCAAAAAGGCTGGCTTGCTCGTAGCTTCAAATAGGATAAATCCGGTTACAGTACATGCTATACAAATGACACCCAGTTAACACCTGAAGGCAAACATTCCTTTTTCCAGCACCTGTCACAAGTCACTCTGGAAAAAGGTGATTCCAGATAAATACTTGAATTGTATCTGGGATTGTCTCTCTTACCTCAGAGGAATCGACAAACTACTTACAAGCCGCAGCTACGCCACTATCTATCTGTCTGGTAGTAACCTCTGTAGACACTGAATACCTGCAGTAGTATTTATATCCACTTCTACTAGACTACCAGCAACAGCAATTTAACCCTACAACACCCTATAAAGTTAGTTCATGGAAAGACTCCATAAGAAAATAATAAAAGGTGTTTATGCCCTTTTAGAGTTTCTCCTTACCGCTTAGATTTTCTGTGTCATCTCCAAATCGAGACTCACATCCAAAACACCTGCAGCCACCAGTAGATCTCTGCTGGATGACACCGAGGTCTCAGCCTCCACCCCCGCAAAAACCAGATGCACTGTACTACGGAGTCCCGTTTGCAGATCTACCCTTGTTGCAGCAGCAGTGCTGTTGCTGTGCTGAGCCGAGGATCTACCGTGAGCTGGTGTAATCAGGCTGAACGGCCATCTGACCCTGACAGCCCTGTCACCGCCAGAACACTCCACAGTTAATGCTCTTAGAAGAGAGAAGAGCCTCACTCCCCCCCCCCCCCCCCCCTTCTCCTCGCCGCCTCTTCTCCATCCACTTCACCTCTGTCTTCCCTCCCTTTCCAGCAGGTACTTGGTGAGCGACGACAATTAAGGTGATGATACCTCCTCCCTCTGCTGGTTATAAGCCAGAGACAAATAATTCGACTTAAGACATATACATGATCAAATGTAACCCGTCTGCTAAATCTACCCTGAGGTGTGCCGTCTCTTCGTTGTTTTTGTGCTCCACTCCCTGACTGACCTAAAAATAGAAGCCACCAAACAGGTTGGACGAGTCAAACTTAGCATGTACTTAATGGAATTAAACATCTCTTCTCACTGGAAAAGTTGGATCTATCGATAGAAAATGTTATTCATTCATTCATTCATTTTCTACCGCTACCCTGGAGTGGTCGCCAGCCAATCACAGGGCACATATAGACAAACAACCATTCACACTCACATTCATACCTATGGACAATTTGGAGTCACCAATTAATTAACCTAGCATGTTTTTGGAATGTGGGAGGAAACCGGAGTACCCGGAGAAAACCCACGCATGCACGGGGAGAACATGCAAACTCCACACAGAGATGGCCGAGGGTGGAATTGAACTCTGAAAATCGGTGCAGAAAGTTATAATGATGACGTGAAAATCGACAAGAAGAAAGTTGAAACAGTTGGAAAATAAAACAGCAGCAAAAACAATAATTAAGAAAACCAAAAAAATTTTAAACATGAAAACAATTTTATGAGAATAAAATATATTTGAATAAAGTAATAATCTCCACATGAATAAAATTGGAACATTATGACAAAAAACGTATGAGCATAATATTATAATACTCATTCATTCATTCATTTTCTACCGCTTTTCCTCACGAGGGTCGCGGGGGTTGCTGGAGCCTCTCCCAGCTGTCTTTTGGGCGAGACGCGGGGTACACCCTGGACTGGTCGCCAGCCAATCACAGGGCACATATAGACAAACAACCATTCACACTCACATTCATACCTATGGACAATTTGGAGTCGCCAATTAACCTAGCATGTTTTTGGAATGTGGGAGGGAAACGAAGTACCTGGAGAAAACCCATGCATGCACGGAATGCATGGAATCGAACCCTGGTCCTCCTAGCTGTGAGGTCTGCGCGCTAACCACTCGACCGCCGTACCTTCACCTTCATTTTTAAAAATCATACATTTTGGTTGGTAACGTGTCCATTAGAGTGGACAATGTGAAATATAGTTGTAAGTAATCAATAAAAACCAATAAAAACAAAAAAAATTGTAAACAGCATAAAACATGTTTTTGTTTGATCTTTAGCATTTTTAACATATTCCAAAACTGCTAAATGTACTGCAAAAACATTTAACCAAAGAAATTTTTTTTTGAATCAGTTATTACCCGGAGAAAACCCACACATCCACAGGGAGAACATGCAAACTCCACACAGAGATGGTGGAATCGAACTCGGGTGTCCTAGCTGTTTGGCCTGCGTGTAAACCACTCGGACGTGGTGTCAAAGTTGGGAAATAGTATCAGAGGAGTAACAGAGCGTTGGCTGTGTAGTGGAACGGTCCATGCAGGTTCAACTCAACTATTGGCCAGCCATTGGAGCTCTCCAGTGTGCATATAAATGGGAGGGTTGCGTCAGAATGGGTATCCAGTTTAAAAACTATGTCAAACAAATCATGCAAGTGGGACAACCATGAAGAGGCGGGACAGCGGCAGAGTTTTTCCACTACGTCAGGACTGGGGTGTGAAGGTTAATGCAAAATTAACCCCCATCTTGTGTTGGGGGCTGTCCACACGGAAACGTTTTCAGCTTTAAACGGAAATGTATTTTGTAGTTTATGCCTTTCAGTCAGAAGGAAACTGTGTTGTGAAGCCCCTGATGTCTTGGTTGGCTCAGTTTGACAAATGTTGACATAAGTTGTGGCGGCACGGCGTTAGCGTGCAGACCTCACAGGTAGGAGACCAGAGTTCAATTCCACCCTCGGCCATCTCTGTGTGGAGTTTGCATGTTCTCCCCGTGCATG
Source organism: Doryrhamphus excisus (assembly GCF_030265055.1). Lineage (NCBI taxonomy): Eukaryota > Metazoa > Chordata > Actinopteri > Syngnathiformes > Syngnathidae > Doryrhamphus > Doryrhamphus excisus. Next base: position 603,977 of record NC_080475.1, read on the forward strand.
CATGGGTTTTCTCCGGGTACTCCGGTTTCCTCCCACATTCCAAAAACATGCTAGGTTAATTGGCGACTCCAAATTGTCCATAGGTATGAATGTGAGTGTGAATGGTTGTTTGTCTATATGTGCTGGCGACCAGTCCAGGGTGTAATGAATGAATGACATAAGTTGTTGTTGACATAGCCATACCTGTCAACACTTGCATTGTCCACAGGAAAATCCCAATCCCATTTCAAGGTGATAAAGTCATTTCTAAAGCTTTGGGAACAACAATGAGAACCATTATCCAAAAATGGCAAAAACATGGAACAGTGGTGAACCTTCCCAGGAGTGGCCAGCAAACCAAAATCACAGCAAGAGCATAGCAATGACTCATCTAAGAGATCACAAAAGACCCCATAACAACATCCAAACAATTGCTGTCAATGTTCATGACTCCACCATAAGAAAAACACACAGCACAAATGGTCTGCATGGTTTCCAGTTTCAAGACGAAAACCGCTGCTGAACAAAAACAACATTAAGACTCAGGTTTGCTATAAAACATTTTGATGATCCCCAAGACCTTTGGGAAAATATGTCTGATGAGACAAAAGTTGAACTTTTTGGAAGGTGTGTGTCCCATTACATCTGGTGTAAAAGTAACAACACATTTCCAAAAGAAAAACATCATACCAACAGTAAAATATAGTGGTGGTAGTGCAATGGTCTGGGGCTGTTTTGCTGCTTCAGGACCTGGCCTGAACAAGATAAAGAGGATGAACTGATGAGGAACTAATGAGGAACTACAGTTATGACTAAGGCACATATACATGTAGAGCAGGGGTCTCAAACTCAATTTACCTGGGGGCCACTGGAGCTAGAGTCTGGGCAAGGCTGGGATGCATCAGGTTTTCCAAAAAAAAAAAAAACACGTTTATTAAAAACAGAAAAATATACAAACTTTTTCAGTGCTTTGGTTCCAATTTTCTACAATAAAAGCTCTGATAAAACATTCCACTGTTCTCAAATATCTTAATTTTTATTTTTCTGCACAAAATAAGATTAAAAATAAATAAACAAATCAAGAATAAAGAAAATCAATCAATCAGTAATAAATAAATATAATAATAATAATAAAACGGCAAATAATAAAAACTTAAGAAACCACATATTGCGCAACTGCAGTGTCTTGAGACACATGCTAACTCGCAAACTAGAGAGCTATCGACCTAAACGGTAGCCTTCAAGTTATTTCCTTTAAACTTAAATAGCCAAAAACTTACCACTTCCACACGGATAGGGAGGATAACTATTAACAGTTATTTAACCTTTAACATGAACATTAATCAAACGTAATAATTTTTTCTGGGTACATGATACCATACAGCATCCATATCAAACTTGCGCGGGCCGCACTAACATTAAACTTTCATATCAAGCCGGGTGCCTCAAACTAGTGTGGCCCGCGGGCCGCGTGTTTGGGACCCCTGATGTAGAGGATGTAATGACGAACTCATGAGGAACTAATGAGTAGAGTAGTTACAGAGGCACTCAGGCAAATTTCATGTAGTTAGTGAATAATTAATGAAGAACTAATGAGGAACTAATGATTAGTTAGGTAGGTTTGTTGTACCTTATTATATAAAGTGTTATCCTTAACTCATATGTCACCAATAGGGTAAGCCCTTAGCAAACACCACACTTCAAAAGTTTGTGACATTAACCCACGGAATCTGACCTGCAGGTGAACAAAGACACACAGATACGCAAAAGAAACAAACCCATGTCAGCAAAGCTAATAAGCTATTCAACGCAAACCATTCACACTCCTTGGCAGAGGTGGTAAACCAACAGGCTTGAGCGGTTTATGTTGAAAAGAAAGTGTGTAACCTTTCTAAAAGTTTGAGCGAGACCGCACCCTGACACTCAAAGTGTCCTTTGCGCCATTCAAAAATCACAAGACTGCCAGCTGAGGTTTGACCTACAAGGTCTCAGCTCATATTTCCTGTGAACATTGCGACAACGACGTTTAAGCCAACTGTGCTGCTGTTTGTTCCATCAAAACAGATGGGGACACTGTGAACTTTTCTACTACTACTACTACTACTACTACTACTACTACTACGACTACTACTACAAGATGTCACAATTCTATTTATCTAACTATCCATTTATGCCCTTGTTGTCTAACAAGTACTGTATACGTCACACACATTCCTTTTCCTTTCCTGGCTGCTTTGTTTAAATGACACTGAAGTCAAAGTCCACCTAACCCTTTCAATAGGTGCCTTTCACACAGACAGTCAAAGCTGACATAGTCATGGCTGGACAATAACGATGTACCGATGGCCCGGGGCAAGTTAAAACAAAATTGGGGCAAGTAAATCCAATCAGTGATATTCCCGTCGGGCAAGTGTACTTTGGCATGCCATACTGCCAAGAGTTTCTTGTTGGGAAACACGGACTGCGTAATTCCGGTGGTAATTTGCAAACCAATCCTTGCAAATCTTGAAATGGACCAATCAGAATCGTTTATTTAGACCGCGGTCCGTGTTTTACCCACACCCGATCTTGTTCGCGATCAACCAATCAGCGATGGTTTGACTATGAAAACATCTATCATGGCGTCCCTGCCAACATGGTCTAATTCTTCAACAACTTGTGAAGGAAAACAGCAAAAAAGTGATGAAACAGTGCCTCCTAAACAAGTATTTTATTAGCGGCAGCAAATCAAATGATATATCTCATCTCGTTTCATATTATCTACATACTGTATTGTATATAACTCTGGGAAAAACTGTTGATTTTGTTAATACAGTAAACCTCGGATATATCGGACTCGGATGTATCGGAAATTCGCTCACAACGGACAGATAAAAACAGAACCAAATTTTCTGTAATGCATTTCCAATAAAAATTCATTGCATATATCGGATTTTTTATAGCGGATTTCGCCTATTTCGGACAAAATGTCCAGTCCCGTTCCAATGCATTTCCATTAAATTTCCCTCGCATATATTGGATGGCCGCATCGTGGCGCTCCGATTCGCCGAATCGTGACAGGCCGCTATACAACGTCATTTGCAGCGTTTGCAGCGTTGCCTGCGCGTCCAGGTACATTGGAAACATAGTCAAGGAAGTGCCTTTTTATAACGGATAAAATCCGATTTACGCATATACCGGATATAAATCCGATATATGCGTAAAACGGACATTTTCCAGTATACGCATATAACGGATTTCGCTTATATTGGACAAAACCAGTGGGAACAATTGAATCCGATATATCCGAGGTTTACTGTACTTGGGTTGTTTATATTGTTTATTTTTCTATATTGTGTATTTTGTACTGCTTAACTGACTCTGTACTCTTGCTGCTGTGCAATACAAATTTCCCCACTGAGGGACGAATAAAGGCATACCTTAATCTTAATCTTAATCTCTTAAAAACAAAAATGACTTGCCGATGGGGAATCCTTAAGGTGAGAACATCACTTTTTGCTGTTTTCCTTCACAAGTTGTTGAAGAATTAGACCATGTTGGCAGGGACGCCATGATAGATGTTTTCCTAGTCAAAACGATAGCTGATTGGTTGATCGCGAACAAGAACGGGTGTGGGTAAAACGCGGACCGCGGTCTAAATAAACGATTCTGATTGGTCCATTTCAAGATTTGCAAGGATTGGTTTGCAAATTACCACCGGAATTACGCAGTCCGTGTTTTACCAACTCTTGGCAGTATGGCATGCCAAAGTGCACTTGCCCGACGGGAATATCACTGATTGGATTTACTTGCCCCGATTTTGTTTTAACTTGCCCCGGGCCATCGGTATTGTCCAGCCCTGTACCCACACCCGTTCTTGTTCGCAATCAACCAATCAGTGATCGTTTGACTAGGAAAACATCTATCATGGCGTCCCTGCCAACATGGTCTAATTCTTCAACAACTTGTGAAGGAAAACAGCAAAAAGTGATGAACCAGTGCCTCCTAAACAAGTATTTTATTAGCGGCAGCAAATCAAATGATGGCAAAGGTGAGTGAATCACGTTGCTGTGACAATTTGAAGTGGTCACAATGAAACACCACCCATTAGATCCAATACCAAGTGCTGATTTTGCACAAGCTACAAAATCTAGCGCTTCCATTTCTCTGTGTATTTTTCTCACCTTTGCTTCACAAATTATTGTTTGACCATTGAGCATTTTTTTCTGGATTAAAAACACTTTACTAGTACACAAATGTGTCTATTCAATAATGTTTCATTGTGGTGCACAACTTATAAAAGCAAAGTGCCTAGAAGTCTCTTGACAACCACAAGAAATGATAATCATTTAATCATTATTTGAGATTCTCATGTGATGCCACAAAAATTAGATGATATCATTATGGCAGTCTTTTCATTTTTCATGGGGCAAGTTCGGGCAAGTAGTTCTCACCTTAAGGATTCCCCATGGGCAAGTCATTTTTGTTTTTAATGTAGAGCCCTGTGAGCGTGAATGGTTGTTTGTCTATATGTGCCCTGTGATTGGCTGACCACCAGTCCAGGGTGTACCTCGCCTCTCGCCCAAAGACAGCTGGGATAGGCTCCAGCACTCCCTGTGACCCTCGTGAGGATAAGCGGTAAAAAATGAATGAATTTTATGAAAGTAATTTTTTTCCCTCATAGTATTATAATATTATGCTCATACATTTTTTGTCATAATGTTCCAATTTTATTCATGTCGAGATTACAACTTTATTCAAATATTTATATTTTATTCTCATAAAATTGTTGCTGTTTTTTTTTTTTTTACAAAATCTAGCGCTTCCATTTCTCTGTGGATTTTTCTCACCTTTGCTTCACAAATTATTGTTTGACCGTTGAGCATTTTTTTCTGGATTAAAAACACTTTACTAGTACACAAATGTGTCTATTCAATAATGTTTCATTGTGGTGCACAACTTATAAATATCACTGCTTACTACGACTACCATGTGTAAGGTAGTATGGCATGCCATGTTAACATACATCACCACTATTTTTCACACATTCCTCCAAATACAATGCGTCAGTACTATTATCTGATGAATTATCAGCATATATTGATATATGATATCATTATGGCAGTCTTTTCATTTTACATGGGGCAAGTTCGGACAAGTAGTTCTCACCTTAAGGATTCCCCATGGGCAAGTCATTTTTGTTTTTAAGAGATTAAGATTAAGATTAAGGTATGCCTTTATTCGTCCCTCAATGGGGAAATTTGTATTGCACAGCAGCAAGAGTACAGAGTCAGTTAAGCAGGTAGTATGGCATGCCATGTTAACATCTCCACAATTTCCAAATAAATCTCCAAATACAATGCGTCAGTACTATTATCTGATGAATTATCAGCATATATTGATAGATGATATCATTATGGCAGTCTTTTCATTTTACATGGGGCAATTTCGGGCAAGTAGTTCTCACCTTAAAGATTCCCCATAGGCAAGTCATTTTTGTTTTTAATGTAGAGCCCTGATAGTCCTGTCATTTTCCTCTTTTTGACTGCTATGTATAAATAATAGTTGGTGTCGAAGTCAACACGGGGCATTTTCTGGCTTATGAGAGTCATAATGGAGGGAGGAAACCAAGTGTGACGTTAACACCCGAGGCTCACCACTCATCACTCTCACCCTGTTGTGTTGAAAATACACATCTGTGTTTGACTTCGGGATTCTTTGTTGTTCCCTGCTTTGCTGGGTTCTGTATAAAAGACACAGGTCTACAACATCCAGTGAGAGACTCATTAACGATGCACCATAAAGGTATTCGGAGAGAGAGAGAGAACTGTAATACATTCATTCATTCATTTTCTACCACTTTTCCTCACGAGGGTCGTGGGGAGTGCTGGAGCCTATCCCAGCTGTCTTCGGGCGAGAGGCGGGGTACACCCTGGACTGGTGGCCAGCCAATCACAGGGCACATATACGTAGACAAACAACCATTCACACTCACATTCATACCTATGGACAATTTGGAGTGGAGGCCTGGCTCACACGTTGCAAACCTTGTGCTATGCAATGTTGTAGAACAGCATTGTTCAACCCCAGAGATTGTTTGGCGGTCATGAAACAACAAACAACAACAATAAAAATATTCTTCATTTATTAGTGCCTCGCCTGACAGGTGGACTGATGGCCAGCCAATCACAGGGCACATATAGACAAACAACCATTCACACTCACATTCATACCTATGGACAATTTGGAGTCGCCAATTAACCTAGCATGTTTTTGGAATGTGGGAGGAAACCGGAGTACCCGGAGAAAACCCACGCATGCACGGGGAGAACATGCAAACTCCACACAGAGATGGCCGAGGGTGGAATCGATCGAACCCTGGTCCTCCTAGCTGTGAGGTCTGCGCGCTAACCACTAGACCGCCGTGCTGCACTGTAATACATAAGAAATTAATTTTTGAATAGCAGCCTCACACAATAGAGTGAGGCCGCAATGTTCGAACTGCGATGCAGTGAGGGATGACTGTACTCGATAATAATACAAGTCACTAATACGCCTATATATGTCACCTATACAGCAACAGACATGACAGAAATATTAAATATGATATGTGGGTTTTCTCCGGGTACTCTGGTTTCCTCCCACATTCCCAAAACATGCTAGGTTAATTAGCGAATCCAAATTGTCCATAGGTATGAATGTGAGTGTGAATGGTTGTTTGTCTATATGTGCCCTGTGATTGGCTGGCCAACTTTTACACAAGTATATGGGTGATTTTGTAGAACAAATGAATTTAACACAAATATTTCATAATATTATGCAACCAACTTACGTAACGACTACTACTATATTACCCTATCAACACCTCAACGAAGGCCTTCTAATCTTGCTCGGCAGCTTCTTCTCTCACTCTGGTATGTATATTTCTGTCTGATGAGCACAACCACAGCCGAAAACAACCTGATACAACATCACTTGGATTGAATATACTGTTAACTACAAGTGATTCCACTAGAAAAGATATCCGTTGTAAGGCTGACTTATTAATAAGGCCTTCTTTGGATTATGGTAATGCTAATGGTTTTATTTCATTTGAACATGCATCAGATTACAATTGAATGCATCCCATAATCAGTTCACAGTTCCACATGTCCAAAAGGAGTAGGAAGAAGCAAAGCTTATTAAATCCTACCCCTCCATCTGGTACTATTACAATCAGTAACTGTTACATTTGTTCACTTCCTGCTTTCCTAATATAGTTTAAGGTTTTTTTTAAATTATTTTTTGTCCCGTACCGAAGTACGAGGTGATATGACCATTCATATTTCTCCGCTCTTGTAGAGAAGTATTGGATGACATTTTAGCTAATTGGTTATTTTTAGCCTTATGCATTATTTTAGCTGTTTGAAGATGAACTATATCAGCAAGTTTAAGTATTAGTGATTTTAGAAATAAGGAGTTAGTATGTTCTCTGTAGGCGGCATTATGAATTATCCTTACTGACCTTTTTTTGCAGTACATTTAGCGAGTGAAGATTGCTTTTATAGTTATTAGCCCATATTTCCACACAATAAGTAAGATATGGTAGAACCAGAGAGCAATAAAGAGTGTGGAGTGATTTCTGATTGAGAACAAATTTTGCTTTGTTCAATATTGAAATATTTTTTCACCTTATGTTGCATATTTATAATATGAGGTTTCCAGCTCATATTTTCATCTATTGTGATCCCCAGAAATGTATTTTCCTTCACCCTTTCAATGTCTACACCGTCTATTTGTATTTGCTGGTACGTGTCCTCTCTGCTGTTACCAAACAGCATGATTTTAGTTTTACTTAGGTTCAAGGACAATCTATTATCATCATCCTTTCTAATGATTTAGTCTGTATTCCCTCCAGAACAAAAAGCAGTGGTATCATCCGCAAATAATACCAGCTTTAAGTCTTTCGTGACTTTGGAGATATCATTGATGTACAAGTTGAACAGTTTTGGTCCCAGTATTGACCCCTGGGGAACTCAGGCCACCTAGTAACTAGTCAATATAGTGATATGTATAGCACATCATGACTGGTTCAAGACTCTTCATCCTTGTATTTAGCAAACATCAACTGCTTGTATTGTTTCTTGAATTGGCTCATCGTTGTGCATTGTTTGAGGGTCTTACTCAATCCATTCCATAGTTTGATTCCACATACTGAAATGCTATGGCGAGCATAACGTAGTCCTAGCATAGAAGTGTTTTTGATTGACCTGATATCATATTTCTCATATTATTTACTATATTATGATGTTCTTAAGAGCTTCTTGTCATTTAAATACTGGATGTGCACTTTTGATTGGTTGCGGTGCATGTCTGTGTTCACGTAGACGAATGTCTATGAGGCAGGTCGGTTTTGAGAGACAGCGCAACATGATAGATGCCAAGAGATATGTAAGTAGGGGTATCATTTATTGCAGGGTTTCCCATCTTGGGGGTGAGCCCATTCAAGGGGAGATAAAATAAACCTGATGCGTCACAGGGGAATGACCTACTTATGGCATAGGTTGATATTATTATTTTTAAAACATATATGAAACGATGAATTCATATATTATTTTAGCTTTAAACAGTGAATTACATGAATACCACCGCTCACTGGCACTCATACTATAATACTATACTATAAAAAGATTCATGGAAACGTGCATGTCAACATTCACACACACACATTCTCACTTAAAATGTTTTGCACATGCATTTACACAAATCACTTGATCTAATAAACACACAAGTTATACAAACAACAAAAAGCCACAGTCAAGCATGTAGCGCGAAGCAGCAGCTGCTGTGTTATATTTAGAATGTTTTGAAAGCTGAGAGTCAGACACTGGGACTTTCACCTGCACACTAAGTACTTACCATGGCAACCCATTGTCAGCATTAAAAACAAAGTACATCTAAAGAAAAGAGACAGAGAGAAGTTTTAGTTCATTTAGGGGACATCTCCTTTTCCATAAAAATGTCCAAAAAAAACCTTTCCATTTTATGGCAAAATCCTCCAAGATACTTCATAAAACACAAGAGAAAAACCTTGACAAATTATCTTTTAAACGTAATATATATATATATATATATATATATATATATATATATATATATATATATATATATATAATGTAATTTAACATTTTAAATGATCTTTTAAACTTAATAGTATATATAAAATATATATATAAAAATATATATATAAAATTTTAAATTACATTTCTTTTAATTTAAAAGATATATATATATATCTTTTAAATAAAAAAAATGCAATATGCAAATATATGCAATATATATATAATATATATATATATATACATATATACATACATATTTATATACTATTAAGTTTAAAAGATAATTAAAAATTTTAAATTATATATATTATATACATATATACATTATATACATATATACTATAAAGTTAATTTAAAATTTTAAATTAATTTTTTTATTTTTACATTTTAAAAAATGTAATTTAAAATTTTTACATATATATGTACATATATACACACATATATACATATATACACATATATACACATATATATATATACACTAAGTTTAAAAGATAATTAAAAATGTAAAAAATTTAAATTACATTTTTTTAATTTAAAAGATTATATATATATATATATATTTTAAATAAATTTTTTTTTTTAAATTTTAACATTTTAAATCACATTTGTTTTTATTATATATATATATAAATATATATAAATATATATATATATATATATATATATATATATATATATATATATATATATATATATATATATATATATATATATATATATATATATATATATATACACACACTATTAAGTTTAAAAGATAATTTGTCAAGGTTTTTCTCTTGTGTTTTATAAAGTATCTTGGAGGATTTTGCCATAAAATGGAAACTTGGCATAAAATGAAAGATTCATCTTTGGTCATAAAATGTATGAGGAAATGTAATAACATGTCTGCCATGTAAAAGCCAAGCGATGTGATTCAATTCAGAGTTTGGAGCTGTCTGTGTCCAAGGACCAGAAATGCAGCATTGTCACCACCTGGTGGACATACTGGGAAACCGCAGCCTGTATTTTTTTTATATTAGGATTTTGTGCATTAATGTGATGCATCTGTGATTCTCACTTATGGATTTGTACTTATGTATTTCTTTATCAGATATTAACACATGTTGACAGAAACAAGGTAGCTAATGTAGCATTAGTCCTGCAGCCATCCATCCATTTTTTATGCTTATCCTCACCCTGGACTGGTTGTCAGCAAATCGCAGGACACATATAGACAAACATTCACTCACACATATGGACAATTTGGAGTTGCTAATTAACCTAACATGCATGTTTTGGAATGTGGGAGGAAACCGGAGTACCCGGAATACACGCACAGGGATAACATGCAAACTCCACACAGAGATGCCAAGTGGAGATTCAAACCCAGGTCTCCCCGAGACTTGTGTGGCCCGCCAGTTGCTTACAAAATATTGAAACTCTTAACATAAAAGCTAGCAACATGACTTGCAGGTAGTCTGAGACAATCTTTGGATGGTTTACGTAAGTCAGGGGTCTCAAACTCAATTTACCTGGGGGCCACTGGAGCTAGGGTCTGGGCGAGGCTGGGCCGCATCAGGTTTTCCAAAAAAAAAACACACAAAAAACGCATTTATTAAAAACAGAAAAATGAATAAACTTTGCTTTGGTTCCGATTTTCTACAAGAAAAGCTCTGACAAAACATTCCACTGTTGTCAAATACCTTACTTTTTACTTTTCTAAACAAAATAAGATCAAGAATAAAGAAAATCAATCAATCAGTAATAAATAAATATAATCATAATAAAACGGCAAATAATTCAAAATTAAGAACCCACATATAGTTGGTGGGTAGACAAATTATTTTTTTCAGATTAAAATGAACAAAGCATTATTAGAGCCCTGTAGACATGACAAAACACGACTATAGTCACATTTATACTCTTTTTATTGACAACATATTGCGCAACTGCAGGGTTTTGAGACACATGCTAATTCGCAAACTAGAGAGCTAGCAACCTAAACAGTAGCCTCCAAGTTATTTCCTTTAAACTTAAAAATCCAAAAACTTTCCACTTCCACACGGATAGGGAGGATAACTATTAACAGTTATTTAACCTTTAACATGAACATTAATCAAACGTAATCATTTTTTCTGGGTACATGATACCATACAGCATCCATATCAAACTTGTGCGGGCCGCACTAACATTAAACTTTCATATCAAGGCGGGGGCCTCAAACTAGTGTCCTGCGGGCCACATTTGGTCCGCGGGCCACGTGTTTGAGACCCCTGGTTTAAGTAGCTAGCCAAACAAATATGTGGCACACAACTCAACCATACGCACTGTCATGAAGAAAAGGAGGGATGTACACATGCTTTTTAATAGATGTTTAAAGTGCTCATGAAATAAGGTACACAAGAACATCTAGCTGATAATAACTAATAATAAGACTAATAATTAAAGGTTGACTGTTAGAATTACAGCATAAGCGTAAAATAGCGTGTCTGTATGAAATATATAGTCTGGCCCCGCTGGCCAATTTTTGTAACTCAATGTGGCCCGTGAGTCAAAGAGTTTGCCCACCCTGTGCTTACCAACTTTAACTTTAACTAAATAAAACTAAAATAAAGAAAAACTACTCACCATTATTCACGTTAGTAGATTTTGGAGTGATATGCTCACCTGCTTAAGCGGCGCGTGTGCTGCTCGGAGACATTAATGTACAGTATTATGTGTATGGTCGTACCGTGTTATAGATTGTTTTTTTATTATAACTATTTTATTATATAGTTATTATAAATTGACTATGGACTATTAATAGTGCAAAAATATTGAAAAACAAGGCATACCATATTTTCCATACCATATGACACATCGGATTATGAGGCGTAGTCTCAATTATGGGGTCTATTTCTGTACTAAAAAAGGCAACAGAAGTATTACAGTGAGTTTAGTTGAACTTTATTCTACTATTTAACAATACATTCACCATATTTTTCATTTATCTTCTCCCACAAATCAATCAAAGTCCTCATCTTCTGTATCTGCATTGACCAGCTGGGCAATTTCGCCATCAAACATCCCGGTTCCCTCTCATCATTGTCGGAGTCAATCTCATTGTCAGGTGCACCGGCTTAAAAGGCCAGTGTCGATTTTTGAGAAAATTAAAGGCTTTCAAATGGGCCTTGTAGTGCTTAAAATACTGTATGTAGTAGTCTGGCCACTCACGTCAGTACTGTTACAGGACATTCCCCTCACATTCTGTGTGGAAGTGGTAAGGACCTGGCTTCTTACTGCATGCGTGGGTTTTCTCCGGGTACTCCGGTTTCCTCCCACATTCCAAAAACATGCTAGGTTAATTGGCGACTCCAAATTGTCCATAGGTATGAATGTGAGTGTGAATGGTTGTTTGTCTATATTGTCTATATTTGTCGAAGACAGCTGGGATAGGCTCCAGCACCCCCGCGACCCTTGTGAGGAAAAAGCGGTAGAAAATGAATGAATGAATGAATAAGTAAATTAGGGAAGATAAGGTGATTCCAGGGCTGTAATAATCTTAATCTTATAATAATCTTATTTAGAAACCCATAAACATGCCTTCTGTGATTTAACTAAGAAAACATTCTAATGATAAATGTAGAAATTACCTTTATGGTGTTACAGGTAAAGTAAGTTTGCCCTGCTCTGGCATATTAACATGGCCATAAAATGTGGGACAGCAGTCATTGATGAATTAGGCCAGCAGGCCAGTGTTTCGTAAGGGTTAGACTGGTGCTAAAAAGGCTTCACATTGACCCGAGGCCGAGTCTGACCCATCTGCTGTCGTTTGCAGCTAAATGGATTACCTGCTGTACCTACACTTCCCACAACTCTATGTGTGTGTGAGAGAAAGATGGAGCAGTGGTACTATATCTTAAAGACGTGACACAGCACAGTCTGCTATGGTTCCGTTCAACCAGCTGCTACTGTCTGGATTTTACACCTTCGACTTTAGAGCTGAACCAAAAAACAGGGCTATAGAACTTGGGATAGCTGAGTTTTATAGGTCAATGTGACAGAAACTTTACAGAATTAGTATTTGTACAGCAAGGAAGTCAATCACATGACTGATTTGGCTCAGTTTTTTCTTACGCCAGATACAAGACTCCCATTCGTCCCAGTTTAGGACCAGCACATCTCCTGTGGCTGGGGTTTAAACCCACACCATCTGCACAATAGGTTTCATTCACTGCTCATCTTCAACTACAAATCACTACTAGGTCTGCTTCCATGACAGTCCCCAGACTGAGAACCAAACTGGCAAACAGGCCTTTACATTTTCTGGTCCTTCACATTGGAATCAGCTCCAAAGTATGAACTCGGTCAATACCAAAGACCCAAATGCTTGCTCCCAAATAAGTATTTATATGTAAGAGGCAAAATGAGTGTCGCGGGGGTTGCTGGAGCCTATCCCAGCTGTCTTCAGGAGAAAGACTGGTGGCCAGCCAATCACAGGGCACATATAGACAAACAACCATTCACACTCACATTCATACCTATGGACAATTTGGAGTGGCCAATTAACCTAGCATGTTTTTGGAATGTGGGAGGAAACCGGAGTACCCGGAGAAAACCCACGCATGCACGGGGAGAACATGCAAACTCCACACAGAGATGGCTGAGGGTGGAATTGAACTTGGGTCTCCTAGCTGTGCAATCAGCGGCATTTCATTAACAATGAACGAATGTCATTTTTAGAATGTGCAGGCGTGGTGTTTAAGAAACATGGTTAAAGCTCAGTGCAAGAACATGTAAAGCAGGGGTCTCAAACACGCGGCCCGCGGGCCACTAGTTTGAGGCCCCCTCCTTGATATGAAAGTTTAATGTTAGTGCGGCCCGCGCAAGTTTGATATGGATGCTGTATGGTATCATGTACCCAGAAAAAATTATTACGTTTGATTAATGTTCATGTTAAAGGTTAAATAACTGTTAATAGTTATCCTCCCTATCCATGTGGAAGTGGTAAGTTTTTGGCTTTTTTTGGAAATAACTTGAAATAACTTGAAGGCTACCGTTTAGGTCGCTAGATCTCTAGTTTGCGAGTTAGCATGTGTCTCAAGACCCTGCAGTTGCGCAATATGTTGTAAATAAAAAGAGTATAAATGTGACTATAGTCGTGTTTTGTCATGTCTACAGGGCTCTAATAATGCTTTGTTCATTTTAATCTGAAAAAGATAATTTGTCTACCCACCAACTATATGTGGTTTCTTATGTTTTTATTATTTGCCGTTTTATTGTTATTATTATTTATTTATTTATTACTGATTGATTGATTTTCTTTATTCTTGATTTGTTTATTTATTTTTCATCTTATTTTGTGCAGAAAATAAAAAGTAAGATATTTGAGAACAGTGGAATGTTTTATCAGAGCTTTTATTATAGAAAATCGGAACCAAAGCACTGAAAAAGTTTGTATATTTTTCTGTTTTTAATAAATGCGTTTTTTTTGGTGAAAACCTGATGCGGCCCAGCCTTGCCCAGACCCTAGCTCCAGTGGCCCCCAGGTAAATTGAGTTTGAGACCCCTGATGTAAAGAATATAAAGTGCACAGTACAGTAAATTAGCTTTTAGCTCTCCATTTAGCAGTAGAGTATCAAGGTCAGCTCATCGACAGCGAGCCGAATGTTTTCTGTGAGCAACAGATGGCACACTGAGATTAGGGAAATGACCCGTTAAAGGCTTGGCTGAACGTGTGGCTGACGTATTGGGGCTTGTTTACTTTTCTTACCTATTTATAGTAGGCGGTATACAAAACAAACAGGACGAATAGTGACGCATCATTTGGCTTTTGTTTGTATTGTTTGCAAACAAAAGATAGAATAGAAATGGTTAGTTTGACAAAAGGTCAAGTGGTTAGCGTGCAGACCTCACAGCTAGGAGACCAGGGTTCAATTCCACCCTCGGCCATCTCTGTGTGGAGTTTGCATTTTTCTCCCCGTGCATGCGTGGGTTTTCTCCGGGTACTCCGGTTTCCTCCCACATTCCAAAAACATGCTAGGTTAATTGGCGACTCCAAATTGTCCATAGGTATGAATGTGAGTGTGAATGGTTGTTTGTCTATATGTGCCCTGTGATTGGCTGGCGACCAGTCCAGGGTGTACCCCGCCTCTGACCCAAAGACAGCTGGGATAGGCTCCAGCATCCCCCGCGACCCTCGTGAGGAAAAGCGGTAGAAAATGAATGAATGAATGGTTTGACAAAAGTGGTGATGGCCTTGTCATAATTCAAGCAAAACCAGTTGAGAAATGAACTAGTCTTCATTCATGCCTAATTGCGCTCCTATACATGAATCTCTCTATAATCAGATGCATACAGATAAACAGTAAGAACACAGTGTTGTGATCTATGCTGCTTTGTTCATTCTTGGTAGACGTCCAATATTGGCTCTGTAGGACAGAAGCAGCCTGAGGTGAGATTAAAACATGGGCCAGTTGGCCACATGTGAACCAGGTTAGACTTGGAGCTTAGTGGCAGATCAGGACTAGAGCATATATATATAAAGCAGCTCAAAGGAATGCTCTGTCACACATCATCCTGAAGTGGTACCTGCATACCTGTGCACTACAAAGCTTTTGGAAGTCTCCAGCAGCACCGGCAGCCATGGTTCTGGAAGAGAATGAGTCCGACTCTGTCTTTGAGCCCCACATCGCTGTAAGTACTATAACACAGAGAGCACAGTCACATTATATTGATGTGTTGCCTTTTATGAATGTGGAGGAACTTAGTGACTCGGGTTTCTGTTACTACCTCAATCATATTTATTTATTTAACAACCCATTACAATACACTCATATGTGACTTTACTCACCTGTATACACATATACAGTCATATATACAGTCATTATTTGCACTATGACCTATTTACCATTGCACTAAAATTAATATATCTGCTCCTGTATATGCTCCTGTGCAATACTATGTGTATATTTTGGATATTTTGTATATATCTTGTACATATCTTGTTAAATTGTCTTTTTTTTTACTCTACTTTTATATACTTTTTTTTTTTAACTTGACTACTGCACTGAAAGGAAAAGCTCTCCAATCTTGTTGTACATCTTGTATAATGACAATAAAGGCCATTCCATTCCATTCTGCTCTTATGCGGATCGGGAATAACTGGACACAATCTACAACCTGTCTCCATCTAAAAGTGTGAAATATTCTCTGTTTATTTGAGGAGGAGCATGTCGACACTCAGTATGGGAAAGTCCACTGCATCATGACGGGGACACCCAAGGCAAACCGCCCAGTCATCCTGACATTTCATGATGTTGGCCTGAACCGTATGTATTACAACTACTTTGAATATGCCTTGCCAAAGAGTTTTGCATGTTTACATTTGAACAAAGAGTGACTGTGATGCAAATGAATTCATTCTTGTACTCCTCTACAGACAAGTCATGTTTCGAGACTCTGTTCACACATGAGGACATGCAAGAAATTATCAGACATTTCCCGGTTTGTCATGTCGAAGCACCAGGACAACATGAGGGGGCCAAAACCCTCCCAACAACGTAAGAAGTCTTCATTGTTACCGACAGAGCTATACTTATCGGAAAAACTGCATATCATTCCAAATGCTGACTTCTGACCTCCCAAGGTATTCCTACCCGACCATGGACCAGCTGTCCGAAGCGCTGCCTACCGTGCTCAAACACTTTGGGTGAGTCAGACCTGATAATCCTCATGTTTTACCATGATAATCTCCAACTAATACCTTAGATCAGGTCCTGACTCTGAACGTGATTAACAGGTTGCACAGTGTGATTGGACTGGGGGTTGGAGCTGGTGCCTACATTTTGGCTAATTTTGCTGTGAGTCCTCAATTTTTCTTCTTCTATCCTCATTTGAGTCTGCAATATGACAATATTGGTGTAAAAAAATATATCACAACAATACAGTACATGGTATCCATAGTGCATGCAAATCTGTGTAGATCCTCAGTCATTCAAGGTCTTGATAATTTGTACAGTTTTAAGGGAACTGGACTCTTCTTGTTTGTTGACGACCAATCCAAAATCCAAAAGGCTTCTTAAGATCACTTTAAGGACAACAATGACCAAATTCAGGATAGGGATTGAGAGAGGAGCCCTCTCTAAACAAAGGGGGAGGTTTGTTCCGTCGACTATCATCTGCATATAACAATGCCCTGACATACTGTATCTCCCAAATATTATCTCATTCCACGGGGAGAGTGGCCACTTGTTAAGCTATGCCAACCACGCTGGCCAACGAAGAACCCAATTGAGCCCCCAAGGTGTATAGCCCCATAAATAGGAACACTTCACACCTAAGAAATTAAACATTCATTCATTTTCTACCGCTTTTTCGTCACGAGGGTCGCGGGGGTGCTGGAGCCTATCCCAGCTGTCTTCAGGCGAGAGGCGGGGTACACTCTGGACTGGTCGCCAGTCAATCACAGGGCACATATAGACAAACAACCATTCACACTCACATTCATATCTATGGACAATTTGGAGTCGCCAATTAACCTAGCATGTTTTTGGAATGTGGGAGGAAACCGGAGTACCCGGAAAAAAACCCACGCATGCACAGGGAGAACATGCAAACTCCACACAGAGATGGCCGAGGGTGGAATTGAACCATGGTCTCCTAGCTGTGAGGTCTGCGCGCTAACCATTGGACCGCCGTACTGCCAGAAATTAAACAAATATTATGTATTAGATGTAGTTGTTTATCTTCACTAGGGTCACAGGAATGCTGGAGTTTATACCAGCTGTCTTTGAGCGAGAGGCGGGGTACACCCTGGTCACCAGCCAATCGCAGTGCAAATATAGACAAACAACCATTCACACTCACATTCATACCTATGGACAATTTGGAGTCGCCAATTAACCTAGCATGTTTGATAACAAATGAGAAGACTCCAGTTGCCTCAATTTAACCTTTCCAGATGGTGCATTTAGGTTCACCAACAAATACTTGAAAATATAGTAGGAAAATACAATATGACAGATGATTTAGTTGTTATTTATCATTTGTGTGTGGCCTGCTAATTGTGTGTCTTGTGTGCATGTGTGTGTTTAGCTGAATCACCCAGACCTGGTGGACGGATTGGTTCTGATCAACATCAACCCCAATGCCGAAGGATTAATAGATACTGTCGCAAACAAGGTCAGCTCTTTGTGTGTGTGTGTGTGTGTGTGTGTGTGTCATGACTGGCTCAGCTACGAATAAAATATATTTGTCTCTGCCTGTTACAGATTACTGAATGGACTCACGCCCTCCCTGACACAATTATCACTCACTTATTTGGAAAGGTAAGCTGCCCTGATGGGTTGATGAAATAGTGTTTGAACTCCTTTTGCTTTGACTGACTTTGAAACTGACTTTTTAGGATGAGATCCAGTCCAATCATGACCTCATAGCCACATACCGCCACCACATCACCACATCTATGAACCAATCCAATGTGGGTCAGTTCTTCCGTGCCTACAACAGCCGCACTGCTCTTCAGGTGGAGAGGCCTGTTGAAGGAGGCAACGTCAACGTCAGAACCCTCAAGTGAGAACCACTATAGGGACTTGTAGTGGACAAAGGTTGTTGTTTAGCAACGTGTGGAATTACCATTGATATACACATATAGACATACAGTGCTTCATATTCAATATTCCGATTCGCCTAACATGCATCTTTTGGGGATGTGGGAGAACAAGCACAGATGTTGGCCTAATGCTTACTACATGTGCTAATATGCTACGTTACGAGCATTTACAATATAGTCATCCATCCTTTTTCTATAGCGCTTGAACTCATGAGAGTCACAAGTGAGCTGGACCCTGTCCCACCTGGCTTCAGGCAGGCATTAATGCGTATCTTAGCAGAAATACAAATGCCCATCTATAGTCTATGTAGTCTGTAGTATATGTTAAAATGAGAACTTAACCCTTTCATGCACGCATTATGATAACCTGCTTCAAGATTTTTTTCCCCTAAGTGTTTTTGGGACACTTTAGGCATGAAAAAAAATTATCACCTTCATTTTCTACCGCCTTTTCCTCACAAGGGTCGCGGGGGTGCTGGAGCCTATCCCAGCTGTCTTCGGGCGAGAGGCGGGGTACACCCTGGACTGGTCGCCAGCCAATCACAGGGCACATATAGACAAACAACCATTCACACTCACATTCATACCTATGGACAATTTGGAGTCACCAATTAACCTAGCATGTTTTTGGAATGTGGCCAAGGGTGGAATCGAACCCTGGTCCTCCTAGTTGTGAGGTCTGCGTGCTAACCACTCGATCGCCATGCCGCCACCTTCATTTTTAAAAATCATACATTTTTCAAGGAGTTGGTAAAGTGTCCATTAGAGTGGACAACGTGAAATATAGTTGTAAGCAAACCAATAAAAACAAAAGAAAATTGTAAACAGCATTAAACATGTTTTTGTTTGATCTTTAAGATTTTTAACATATTCCAAAACTGCTAAATGTACTGCAAAAACATTTAACCAAAAAGAAATGTACTTTTTTTGATTCAGTTATTACTGTCTACTTAACTCCAACCACAACAATGAGGTCTTCTCATTGATGCCTACTACTACTACTACTACTACTACTACTACTCAATTCATCCAAACTGCTTCATTTTACGGCACGGCGGACAAGTGGTTAGCTGCGCAGACCTCACAGCTAGGAGACCAGGGTTCAATTCCCACCCTCGGCCATCTCTGTGTGGAGTTTGCATGTTCTCCCCGTGCATGCGTGGGTTTTCTCCGGGTACTCCGGTTTCCTCCCACATTCCAAAAACATACTAGGTTAATTGGCGACTCCAAATTGTCCATAGGTATGAATGTGAGTGTGAATGGTTGTTTGTCCAGGGTGTACCCCGCCTCTCGCCCGAAGACAGCTGGGATAGGCTCCAGCATCCCCTGCGACCCTCGTGAGAAAAAGCGATAGAAAATGAATGAATGAATGCTTCATTTTACAATCAGTAATGAATACACGATTTGCAGTGAATAGAGGTTTGATTTGAGCACCATTTCATCAATCACATCTTCTGGAAATATATACAGGAAGAAATCTATTGGATCTGTTCCCTCAATATTCACTTTCCACTCTCCTAAAAAGGAGTCAGGTCTCCCTTTTTGTCTGAGCTTCTTCCGCATCCTCATCTTCTTCACCATCCCCATCTTTCTCAGCATCCTCAACTTCACTGTCACTACTGATGCCAGTTGCTAATTCTCTTTTTTCTGGTAACCATTCATCATCCTTACTTGAGTCAGATGGTATTTGCTGGACTACTCTACTCTACTACTGACTGATGCGCAACTGTGACATTAAGTCTCATTCATATAGGAGAAAACATCTATTGAATAGCTGTCCACTGTAGTGACCACTATCCCTGAAAGGGTTAAACATGGTGGCACATTTTTGCAGGAAAGAACCACTCACAGTGATTGAATGTCGAAATCTTTTTTTGTGATATGTCCCAGATGCTCCACTTTGCTGGTTGTTGGAGACAGTTCTCCAGCTGTGGAGGTCGTAGTGGACTGCAACTCCAAACTCAACCCAACCAAGGCCACGCTGCTCAAGGTAAACACTAATGAGGAAAGCTCTTGTTAAAGATCATCCTGGAACGTAACTCTTATGCTTTGACCCACTAGATGGCTGATTGTGGAGGACTTCCTCAAGTGGCTCAGGTATGCTAGTATATTTAAGGCTCTACTGTAAATTCATGTGACATTTATGCATATTTTGTATCTTAACAGCCAGCCAAAGTGATTGAAGCCTTGAAGTACTTCATCCAGGGCCTGGGATACCGTAAGTCATAACAATTTAACATTACACGTATTCATAACACAGTGCTAAAAAGTATTATCTGCACTTTAATTCCCTTGAAAATCTATCCATAGTGTCCAGTGCCAGTATGACCAGGCTTCGGTCACGAACGACCTCCAGCTCCAGCATCTCGTCCATGGATGGCCCTCGGAGCCGCGCTCACACCAATGAACTGCAACGTGGCCGCATTCACTCACACGGCGCAGAGGAGAAGCGTGGACGCTCCCACACTGACGTCTCCATGGACAGCATCTCAAACAGCAATATGGACCGCATGATTTCAAAGTCCACTGAAGTGGCATGCTAGAGCACACACACACACACACTACACGTATATCATGCATGAGTTAAATTACGTATACCTCAGACCTCTTTTTACCGGGCTCCACCCTCTTTCTACCCGCCACGCCCTTTTATCTGCACTCAAAGGTCACAGTCGTAGCTAAACCACCAGTTTCTCTCATCCTTTGCCACTGATTGCAGACATTCATATAATAATCATTAAAAACAATATTCATTCAAATGTGTTCTTAGTTTAGCTGTACATCTACATTGGTAATTTTTCATTACTTTCTTGTACTTTTGTCAGGAGTTTATTAGAAATGTATATGTATAAGTATATAGAAAAATGTTTGGTCCTGTAGAAGAATAAAATGATGCGATATTTCAATAAATAATAATAAAAATGAACTCCCTATTGTATTTCTTTCTTCGTACCACTAGATGGTGGTCTGCACGCTTGTATTTCATCCCCCACAGTTCATGGAAAGCATCAAACATGAACGCCAGCCATCTGGCACAGCTTCAGAGATGTTTTTAATAACGGCTTATGGTTTTATCTTGAGCTTAGCTCTTACCCAGATGGGCTGCATTAAATAAAATAATGTCATGTTAATTCCTGTTTGTCATCCATCCCCGTACAATTCCCAACACAAAAGTCCTGAGGATAATTTTGTGTCGTGGCAACAGTTCATTGTGGTGACAAATCCCACGCAGGAAAGATATACACACATATAGCATGAAATCAGTAGCACTACATGGTTTATGTGTATGTGTGTACTAGCTGTATGAATGAATGTGCTTTATGTGCAGAAACCGCATGTGTGTATGCATGTGTGAATCAATTAATGATACAAAGCTGGCAGCATTAAAATTCACATTTATTTAAAATTCTTCCAGCTGTGGGTGTGTTGCATCTTGATTACAAACCTTCTAGTTTGCATTATGACGCTTTGATGAATAATTCATGAGAGCAATTTCTTGAGAATTTATTTAAACATGAGACATCCACTGTGGCATGCTTCTACATAGAATATGTTTTGTTGTGTGCTGGGTTGCTTGGTTGTAAAAGGCTACACTGTTGTTTACATTCATTCAAAGCCATGGGCATATACACTCGCCTCCAAATGTGGCCCGCAGGACACTAGTTTGAGGCCCCCGCCTTGATATGAAAGTTTAATGTTAGTGTGGCCCGTGCAAGTTTGATATGGATGCTGTATGGTATCATGTACCCAGAAAAAATTATTACGTTTGATTAATGTTCATGTTAAAGGTTAAATAACTGTTAATAGTTATCCTCCCTATCCGTGTGGAAGTGGTAAGTTTTTGGCTATTTAAGTTTAAAGGAAATAACTTGGAGGCTACCGTTTAGGTCGCTAGCTCTCTAGTTTGAGAGTTAGCAAGAGTCTCAAGACCCTGCAGTTGCGCAATATGTTGTAAATAAAAGGAGTATAAATGTGACTATAGTCGTGTTTTGTCATGTCTACAGGGCTTTAATAATGCTTTGTTAATTTTAATCTGAAAAAAATAATTTGTCTACCCACCACCTATATGTGGTTTCTTAAGTTTTTATTATTTGCCGTTTTATTATTATTATATTTATTTATTACTGATTGATTGATTTTCTTTATTCTTGACCCTAGCTCCAGTGGCCCCCAAGTAAATTGAGTTTGAGACCCCTGCTGTATGGGGGCCAAAGGCAACCCTGGTCATTGGGGCCCTCCATATCCTTGTACTGCACTGACAACAGTTTTTTAAAGGTGACCTATTATGCTTGTTCTACTTTTCTGACCCATAAAAGTAGTTAGAATGTAGTTAGAAACCAACATTTCTGATAATGATGTTTACACATTTGAAAGTGAGCCCTGCAAAAAGTTGGGGATGGCTCAAAACGCTCGGTTTCAGAGGGCGTTGCAAAACTGTAACATATAATATACAATAACGTAACATGACATATCGACATAAACAACACACAACATAGTTGTTTCACATCAAAATAAAATAATAATAACATTATCACATTTTGAACTGAAGTATGTGTGTGCGCATGCGTGCGAGTATGTGGTTTTGTAGGCGTTAAAAGTTCACTACACTGTGTAACCACATGAAGGAACCATTTTTAGCGCTTTAATACACACCTTTTGTAGTTTTGATTTCTTTATTCTTTTAAGTGCTTGTCTTCCTCTTGCCACTCCACTGTCCACTGGGGTAACTCCGTATCAGTTTTCTCCAAACTACGCTACCAAGTTTGTTTCCTCAGGTGTTGTTCAAGAATCAATCTGCACATGCGCAGTAACATGGAATAGTCCATTGCATGGGAGGGGAGGGGGGAGCAGTCGAAGCGGTCATGATCGATTGTGTAGTTAGTTATACCGTGGTTTTATCTACTCTGTTGTTCATTTTAAATTCCATGGTGATGAATTTCCCTAATGAAGTGCAAAAAGTTCACTGTTATTCACGGAGCATCGTGTATTCTTCTGCCGAGACACACTAACTGTAACTAGCTGCATGCTGTAGCGAGCTTTGATGTGTTTACGGCCAAAATTAAGTTTGTAATTAATATTTGGAAAGTTACAATTTAGTGGGAAGTGGTTTTATGTGTTTTAATAATACTGTCAAATGTATATGTGTCAAAACCACAATTGTTTTGAAGGAAATAGTAAATAAAAGAACAAAGTTAGTGCAAGTGTGTTCTGTTAAAGTACCGTGTTTATTCCTTCTCCAAATTGCCCCTGAAGTCCCATGTGATATGCATATCCCATGCAGACCTGTTGAGAAATGCGACATGACAGGAAGAAAGCAGCCTTGAATATTCAGTGCCTGTCCACTTTGAACCCGTGTCGCTTAACTACTAGCATGAGAGGTTTTGTATGTTTTGTCGAATGAAAATTTAATGTTGTACGTACATAGTATGCACATCATGTCATCACTATTCAATTCCATTTATTACTTAAAGCCCCTTTGTCTTATGTTTGTACTGTGTTGCTATCATTTTATTCATACTTTTAGCTTTGTCTGTCTTAACAAGTTAGCACAATATTTGTACAGAGATGTCCAATTCAGGGGCTGCACGGCGGTCAAGTGGTTAGCGCGCAGACCTCACAGCTAGGAGACCTGAGTTCAAAAATTCAAAAACATGCTAGGTTAATTGGCGACTCCAAATTGTCCATAGGTATGAATGTGAGTGTGAATGGTTGTTTGTCTATATGTGCCCTGTGGATGGCTGGCGACCAGTCCAGGGTGTACCCCGCTTCTCTCGCCCGAAGACAGCTGGGATAGGCTCCAGCAAACCACTGCAATCCCAATAGCTTGTTTGCTCCTGTTATCACCTTAATACACTGCTGTATTTTTGCAATTTCCCTAATGTTATGTGTTATTTCCAGTCTTTATGTATTATTCCCAGTCTTCTTTGAGGCTTTCTGGTTATTATTTCTGATGATAAGGTGACAAACCGCTCTACCTCTATGCTTTACAGGCTGTACTTTACTAGATCTTATATTACCTCTACTACAATTTCTATTTTGTGTATATTGTATGTTTTTATGTATGACAATGTAGTTCGGAGCTGTTGGTCTCTGCTGTTGAGTCAAAGACAACTTTCCATCCTGGTGGGGTACCCTCCAACATCAGTGTTATATATGATATGGTGTGTGTGCAGGATACACAGTGTCTGAGGGGGTCCTTCCTGATTATGTTGACTTCTCTGGGCCCCTGTCCTCTGAAAGCTACAGCCATGTTGGAACAGCTATAGTCAGGGGTTGGGCGGGTCAATTGATAGTATCGATAGTATCGATACCGGGGATAGGTTCAGAATTGCAACGAACATTAATTAATTCATTCATTCATTTTCTACTGCTTATCCTCACAAGGGTCATGGGGGGTGCTGGAGCGTATCCCAGCTGTCTTCGGGCGACCGAAGTACAGTACACCGTGGACTGGTCGCCAGCCAATCACAAACAACAAACAACCATTCACACTCACATTCATACCTATGGACAATTTGGAGTGGCCACTTAACCTAGCATGTTTTTGGAATGTGGGAGGAAACCAGAGTACCCGGAGAAAACCCACGCATGCACGGGGAGAACATGCAAACTCCACACAGAGATGGCCGAGGGTAGAATTGAACCCTTGTCTCCTAGCTGTGAGGTCTGCGTGCTAACCACTTGACCGCCGTGCCGCCCTGCAGCCGAGA
This sequence comes from Doryrhamphus excisus, assembly GCF_030265055.1. Classification (NCBI taxonomy): domain Eukaryota; kingdom Metazoa; phylum Chordata; class Actinopteri; order Syngnathiformes; family Syngnathidae; genus Doryrhamphus; species Doryrhamphus excisus. The sequence goes on from NC_080475.1 coordinate 629,323, forward strand.
AAAAACTTGAATAATTCTATAGTAAATAATTTATGAGAAGAAAGTCATGATATAACAAGATTAAAGTTGTAAATGTACGAAAATGAATTTGTAAATTTGTGACAAAAGAAGTCATAATATTACAAGATAATATTACTTATTACGAGATAATATTACGAGAGTTCTAAATTTCTGGGAATAAAGTTGGGTATTTATGAGTAAAAAAGCTGTAATATTACAAGATAAAGTTGCAAATTTCCTAAAATAAAGTCATAATACCACACGTCGTCCTGTCATACATGTCAGAGAGAAATTGTGATTGGCTGGCCACCAGTCCAGGGTGTACCCCGCCTCTCACCTGAAGACAGCTGGGATAGGCTCCAGCACCCCCGCGACCTCGGGTCTCCTCGCTGTGAGGTCTGTGTGCTAACCACTTGACCGCGGTGCAGCCCCTGCAGCGAAGATGTACATGTTTTTTCTGTTGCATTTACTTTCAGGTGTTTTTGGTTTTACTTCACTTAATTTCGCTTAGGCATTAATTTACGACAGTGCAGTTGAAATTGCCTAAAATATCCTGTGTTTCTGATTACAATAAAGAAACATTGAACACAAAAATCATACAATCAAGGACTTTTGACCCAAAAGTATCGGTATCAGCGATCTGCATTTATTGGGTATCGAATTGATACCAAAATTTGCAGTATCGCCCAAGTATCGCCTCCAGATGTAGCATCACAGCGGCAGCCTTGCTAGCTGACGGCTAGCGTCAGTGACACCGGCAAACCGGGCACGGCGCTGTTCAGTCACACAATCAGTCGGAGGGACCCACAGCGGGTAGGCAACAACCTCCAAGTCGGATTTTAATATCACTGGGACTCATGTTTAAAATCCAAGCGGACTGACTGGAAAAAGGTGTCCAGTGACGGGAAATAGGGGCCTGGCTTAAGCGGGTGAGCATTGATCCGTTTTGGGGGCAGATTGGGTGGGAATAGCCCACCACCGTTAGCTGTGCTAGCTTAGCATTAAAGGGCTAACAGACAGACAATGGGGTTTACGTGGATGCTGCATGAGGTTCTATTATTGCTAACACGTATGATTATTTTTTATGACTATTACACATTTCGCGGTAAAGATAGTGTGGTGACGTTTGACACGGTGCAGTAATTTGTATTCCTAGCAGATAGCCAGTGGTGCAGTGGCCGAAACCACCCCTCTGGGTTTCTCTGGTAACTTGGGTGCAAAGGTCCACACAGAGGTGGATTTACGTCATGAACAACAACAATACTGAAGCATGTATTTTATTTCAAGATGATGCATTGTTGCAAGGATGCATGTTTTTTGGGGGGGCGGGGTGACAACCTACATATAATATATCTCAACACTGCACACTATTTGCTGTTTTCATGCTAAGCTTAACACAGTAGCCCCAAATCACCAGTTCAAACTGCCTGATGGGTTAAATGTACATTATATATAGTATGATGTCATTTGTCTTTTGCACACCATCAGCCATAAACTACATCATTGTTATTGGCAATGATCAGCAGTCATTCATGAAGATCATACAGTATCTTAGACCAGTGATTTTCAACCACTGTGCCGCGGCACACTAGTGTACATTGAGAAACCGTCAGGTGTGCCATGAGGAATTATCCAATATCACTTTTTATAATTAACATTATTAATCATCATTTGGGGCGGCACGGTGGTCGAGTGGTTAGCGCGCAGACCTCACAGCTAGGAGACCAGGGTTCAATTCCACCCTCGGCCATCTCTGTGTGGAGTTTGCATGTTCTCCCCGTGCATGCGTGGGTTTTCTCCGGGTACTCCGGTTTCCTCCCACGGTCCTACGTTAATTAGCGACTCCAAATTGTCCATAGGTATGAATGTGAGTGTGAATGGTTGTTTGCCTATATGTGCCCTGTGATTGGCTGGCGACCAGTCCAGGGTGTACCCCGCTTCTCTCGCCCGAAGACAGCTGGGATAGGCTCCCCGCGACCCTTGTGAGGAGAAGCAGTAGAAAATGAATGAATGAATAATTATCATTTGCAAATATAGTAGTATAGTATACAATAGTATACATGGACCCAAATATTCCAATTGCATTTGGTTTATTTGCTCAAATGGAAAGAATTGAACAGGGATGGAATATTCCTTTAACCAATCCGATTGAGGTATCTTGTACCCGCTCAATCGGAAAGTTGCCAGGGTGTGTTCTTCTTCCTGGTGTTTTTCTTCTTCTGTTGTTTATTGGCGGTTGGCAAGCAGCTTTCGTGTGCATTAGCGCCATCTGTGGAACAGACTCTAAAGACTTCTATACGCCATTCACAAGTGCAGTTTTATTAAAAAAGAAAATACATATCTATATAAAACATGTCCCGAGTTTAATCATAAAATATTAGCAAGATTGAACTTTATCTTTTCCTGTTTAAATTTATCCCGGGTGCGTTCTTTCAGCGTATGCTCAGATATGACGTAACACGCAGATCCAGACGTTCTTCAGTTTTGAAAATGGATGGCCAGCAATCGGTATTGGACTGCTAAGCAAAGTTTGTTTTTGATTCAAACTAAATTTCAAGACTGGACGAAGGAAAAACTGGCAATACGGAGTTATTCCAATAAGTGAAAGAAAAACTCGAGGAAGTCGGTATCACGTGATGTTGACGTTTACGTTTAACTGCACATGACCCATTGACTATTCTGGTTGATTTTCACGGTGCATGTAGACAAGAGATTGGAATATTCCTTTCCATTGATACCATTGTTTCCCGAAAGGGTCATTCGGAAAGAGAAAAACTCCTCATGTAAAAACGTGGCTACTGTCGAGTGTCTGTGGTGTAAAGACTGGCAGAGCAATGTAATATTGGTCCGTGTGGCAACACCTACCTTGTTCCTCCTATAGACTTATTGATGCACGTGTGAGGTCGTGGTGACATTTTGTAACATTTTTGGTTAGTGGTGTGCCACAAGATTTTTCCAATGTAAAAAACGTGCCAAGGCTCAAAAAAGGTTGAAAAACACTGTCTTAGTCTATAGTTAGATACATACAAGACTATTATTGGTCTTCCTGGCTTACAGCTACAGCTATTCCTGGACATGTCAGCATTTTATTGTTGCTATGTGAATCATAATCAAATTGCCATCACTGTCATTTTAATGATGTGCTTCTTCCAATGGTCAGGCAGGTTGTCTCATTAGTGTGGGATTCAGGCCTTCACTGATATTGTTCACAAGTGTGCTACCTCATATTATTATGGGTTTTATGGTAATAAGCTGCTTCTACATGTCTAAGTCTTTAAAAGTGCACACATGGACCTTCTTTAAGCCATTATGATTCATCTGACAGCTTTGGGCTTTTCTCCATGTGTCCAAGGGCGTCACACTTCTCTCATTCTGCAACTAATCCAAAGCAACAGGAATGAAGGAAGCGACAGTGAAGATGCTGGATCGATGGTCACACCTGTCTGGCTTCTGTCAAGGAGAAATAAAAAAACGAGGGACAAGCCGGAGCTTGTGGGTGAAATTGAACGCATTGAGGAGCAGGGGTGCACCACGGGAGGAGAAATAAGTGTCAGGTTGGGAGGCAGCTGTTATGAAATGATACTCAAAAGGTGTGTCAATCGGAAACAATAAGTAGGAGGCGGGTGTTCTCCTCCGTGAAGACATACAGCACAAGTAGGAAGTGGAACACATACAAGCTTCTGTGTAGAGCAGAGGTGTAGTCTTCTGCCTAAAAGCTGCCAACATGCACTTTTGGGATTTTCTTGGCTGCACCAATAGAGGTATGTAGCAGCTTGTTGGCTCGGAAGAGTCTTATTTAGGCTGGTGTGTGGGTGCTCGGTGCTCGGCAGGTACAGAGAGGGTCTGACAAGGCTGAGAGGGCTGGAAAGGAATTTGCAATGCTCACCACCATGCAAGCAGTTGCATGTGGAAACCTCACACACTGGCTGAGTGTGCAGCACAAACAATGACACTTCTGATATAGTGTCAGCTTGCTACTGTATGTTTTGCTTTGATAAATGTGCTTGCAACAGAAGGCATAGTTGGACAAACAAACAAACGGACCAGAAAGGAGGAAATATGTTTGGATATTTGCTTAGTGATTTCTGCACTTTGCTACCCAGGATGCACCTTTTATTTGTTCTGCTTGTTTGTTTTGGTGGAGATGGCAACACTAGGGTAAAGAAAACTTAAAACTAGAATAGGATAACTACCCACTACTGTAGTACTGTAACAAACTTGTTTTCACACTTGCTTCAGTAGTTCTCCGCAGCCATGTGGGGCCATTCCACCTCTATAAAGGGTTAAACACAGGATCTCTACTATCAGCTATCAAATGTCAACTTTTTCTTACCCACGAGGCAACATGTTGGCTTGAAGTGAAAAGCAGAGCAGTGAGAGTGTTGCATTCAGTCATATTGCATACCTTCTATTGCTGCACGGAAAAGAGCACTGATTTATTCACATTAGCATGCAATCTCATTTGTAAAGTTCTACCTAAGATTCAAATGTTTGATACTGATTAATCACACTTGTCTGTAGTTAACTCAGAATTAATTGCATTTTTATCTATAATAAGTATGGGAAATGGTGGCACGGCGGTCTAGTGGTTAGCGCGTAGACATCACAGCTAGGAGACCAGGGTTCAATTCCACCCTCGGCCATCTCTGTGTGGAGTTTGCATGTTCTCCCCGTGCATGCGTGGGTTTTCTCCGGGTACTCCGGTTTCCTCCCACAGTCCAAAAACATGCTAGGTTAATTGGCCACTCCAAATTGTCCATAGGTATGAATGTGAGTGTGAATGGTTGTTTGTCTATATGTGCCCTGTGATTGGCTGGCCACCAGTACAGGGTGTACCCCGCCTCTCACCTGAAGACAGCTGGGATAGGCTCCAGCACCCCCCGCGACCCTTGTGAGGAAAAAGCGGTAGAAAATGAATGAATGAATGAAGTATGGGAAATCTCATTTGTGGTAAACCATTCGATGTGCAACTACAACGATAATTACATCATATTTTATGTAAAGGGATATCATTTTGGAACTTACAGATACAAATAACTTTGGTCTTGCTACAAGAGCCATCTGCCAGGGCTGTGAAGCGAACTTTACAAATCTAAATACTCTTTCTTTCCATTTCTGCTCAATATTTGTTCCAGCTTGTGGCTACAGAGTTACCGTGCTTCAATCAAACTACGGTGTGGGCCGGGGCTCAAACATGAGGAGCACACGTTAATCGCATGTCCAAAAAATTGCCGCCGTTAACGTGTCATTAACACGTTAACTATGACCGCCCTAGTAAAAAAAAATATATATATATTTTTAGTATATTTTCCAATTTTACCTAAGAGGTGTGTGGGAGAAGCCATTACATTAATTAATTGACTTGTGTTTATTGCATGCTTTAATTACAAATTAAGGAGTGAAAAATTTAAATTGTCTTTAATATTAACATATGAGAATGCTTCCAGCTAAATATGAAAAAATTGTGTTGTGAAAGTTTTTCATCTTCATCAGAATGAAGTTTTAATAGTGAAGCTGACAGTGTGAGTAACGTCAGCCACCGTATTGTGAGGGATGATGATTGCAGGGCTGCTTCCTTCAATCTGTTTTTGTCACAATGAAAGTTGTGTTGTGCAATGCCCTCAGCATGGCATCAGTTCTGGGTTCGCAGCCAGAGGCAGTCATCCTCCGCTCCGAGCTGGAGAGAGAAGGAAGAAAAATGACAGCATCACGCACGCGTAGGAGTGCAATGTGTTGAAGTGAGTGTTTATATGCGAGAGGAACGCTTTGAAACAGCAGCAGTAGTGACAGATGTTTCAGTGTCGTCTTTGATAACCGGTTGGATTTTATGGTAATTGGAGATGTGAAAAAGTGTAGTGATGGTGCTGTTTTGTGTCTGGAATATGTGGTAGGTAAGTAATAAATAGATAACAGGCAGTTTAATGGAGCCGTGAGCATCTCTTGTGCTGTGTTGTTTATATTTATCCTGTTTATTTGTAACCGTATGTCAACCATTAATCAGCACAATGGTTGGTCAAGGTCAAAAGAAAAGTATGATCATTTGCTGTTAAACATCGTAAACATCAGTCCTTTCCAAACATCGTATCTGACCTCTTATCAGTAGACCCATGATGAAAATGGTAATATTAATGATGATTATAATGATGGTAATAATGATAAAGATTATAACAATAATGATAATGATAATAATAATAATATTACAATGATAATAATAACAGGGGAAAACAAGACAGTGGCATGAACATGATTACGTATATCTTGCAAAAAGGGGTAGGCATTTATAAGCTTTTGCTTCAGCCTAAAAAAGCCTAATAATGGAAAGTTATCAGGGCTCTACGTTAAAAACAAAAATGACTTGCCCATGGGGAATCCTTAAGGTGAGAACTACTTGCCCGAACTTGCCCCATGTAAAATGAAAAGTGCCATAATGATATCATATATCAATATATGCTGATAATTCATCAAATAATAGTACTGATGCATTGTATTTGGAGGAATGTCTAAAAATTTGTGGAGATGTATTTAACATACATCTCCACAAATTTTCAGACATGCTACCTTACACATGGTAGTCGTAGTAAGCAGTGATATTTATAAGTTGTGCACCACAATGAAACATTATTGAATAGACACATTTGTGTACTAGTAAAGTGTTTTTAATCCTGAAAAAAATGCTCAATGGTCAAACAATAATTTGTGAAGCAAAGGTGAGAAAAATACACAGAGAAATTGAACCGCTAGATTTTGCAGCTTGTGCAAAATCAGCACTTGGTATTGGATCTAATGGGTGGTGTTTCATTGTGACCACTTCAAATTGTCACAGCAATGTGATTCACTCACCTGTGCCATCATTTGATTTGCTGCCGCTAATAAAATACTTTTTTAGGAGGCACTGGTTCATCACTTTTTGCTGTTTTCCTTCACAAGTTGTTGAAGAATTAGACGATGTTGGCAGGGACGCCATGATAGATGTTTTCATAGTCAAACCATCGCTGATTGGTTGATCGCGAACAAGAACGGGTGTGGGTAAAACGCGGATTGTGGATTACGGACCGCGGTCTAAATAACCGATTCTGATTGGTCCATTTCAAGATTTGGAAGGATTGGTTTGCAAATTACCATCGGAATTACGCAGTCCGTGTTTTACCAACACCCAACAAGAACCGCTTTAAAAAAAACTCTTGGCAGTACGGCATGCTAAAGTGCACTTGCCCGACGGGAATATTAATGATTGGATTTACTTGCCCGAATTTTGTTTTGACTTGCCCCGGGCCATCGGTACATCGTTATTGTCGAGCACTGGTTATATTTTGATTGATGTAAGAAATGCACTGTAATGTTTCATATATTTGCCCAAATTAAAGGAAAAAAAAATAATAAAAAAATCGCATGAAGTCACAAAACTGACATGCACGCTATGGAGACCAGAGTTTATGCGGAAAAAAATCTTTGAAAGCTCGGCCATTGTCGCTAAAAAAATGAGACAGGGACAAAGATGAAAGATGCAATCATCTTGTGACCAAGGATGTGCTACAACAGATCAGTGTCAACATCCTTGTCAGAAAGGAAGTACTCACACTTCATGGGCCATGGATGCCATTAATATAAATAATGTTTTTTGTTCAGCATATGACGCAAAATCACGAAGGCAAGTCAAGAGTCTTGTCTTCGGGGTTCAGCTTTTTGACGTTCTTATAAACATCGAACATGTCCACTTTCAAAATGACAGTTTTTTTTCTTTGTGTTTCAGATATTTCCGGACAATCACACTATGCCGGTAAGTACAAGATTGTGTTCTTCCCTTATTATTATGTACTTAATGTACTTTCATATTTCATTGGATGTAAGCAACACTTGTTTTGTAAAGCAATTTTTCTGCATGTGCACTAATGGCATCGCTTCAGATTAGCGCTTAGCATTCCCAATTAAGAGTACCACAAGTAGAACGGAGCAGAAAGGAGACAGAGCATGAAGTTATGCATTGCTCTGTGTGCATCTTTTGGACAAATAAAGTTATGTTCATACTGCAGGTCAATTCCGATTTCTTCGACCATATGCGACCTGTATCTGATTTTTTTCATGTCAATAGCCACGTATACATGGACCCAAATATTCCAATTGCATTCGGTTTATTTGCTCAAACGGAAAGAATGTAACCTTTGTATACACCTCATTCCGAAAGAAAAGTGCCAATCCGAATGAATATATAATGGGATTCCCAGGGGTGGAATATTCCTTTCCCCAATCCGATTGAGGTATCTTGTACCCGCTCAATTGGAAAGTTGTCAGACTGCGTTCTTCTTCTTCTGTTGTTTATTGCCAGTTGGCAAGCAGCTTTCATGTGCATTAGCGCCATCTGTGGAACAGAATCTAAACCCTTCTATACGCCATTCACAAGTCCAGTTTTATTAAAAAAGAAAATACATATCTATATAAAACATGTGCCGAGTTTAATTATAAAATATTAGCAAGATTGAACTTTATCTTTTCCTGTTCCCGGGTGCGTTCTTTTAGCGTATGCTGAGATATGATGTAACACGCAGCTCCAGACGTTCTTCAGTTTTAAAAATGGAGGCGAGCAATCGGCACTGGACTGCTGCGGAAAGTTTGTTTTTGATTCAAACAAAATTTCAAGACTGGACGAAGGAAAAACTGGCAATACGGAGTTATTCCAACAAGTGAAAGAAAAACTGGAGGAAGTCGGTATCACGTGATGTTGGTGTTTACGCTTTACTGCGCATGCCCCATTGACTATTCTGGTTGATTATAGCGGCGCATGTAGACACGCCATTGGAATATTCCTTTCCATGTCCTTTCGGAAAGGTCATTCGGAAAGAGAAAAACTATTGTTGGCTATTGTGAACAGCACAATTGCGATTTTTTCAAATGCAACTCATGCCTCATTCGTATGCATATATATATATCCATTCATCTGTTTAGGAAAAGGCCTGTTTTTTCGTGGAATCAATGGTATCGCACATCACTAGTGCTCACACGAAAGTAAGGGAAATGCAAGCATATTAATATTGTGCATATTAACATGTCACATTTGTGTGGTAATGTGAACAACCACACAACAAATTTGACAAAAAATTAAACAAAAAATCTGAATTATGCATCATACCATGCAGTGTGAACGTAGCTCAAGTTAGTTATTTTGTTATTATTTATTATTTATTTTGTTATTATTTAAGTTATTTAAGTTATTTTGTGAGTTAAAGAGTGTTTAATGTTGAATATTTCAGTCATATTGGTTTTTCCAACCCCTGCATGGCGCAGCAGGGAAAACCTGTCACTGTGAGTGTGGATTACCCCCCCTCAAAATGAGGCTTTATCGTTAGTTGTATGTGTTTTTGTACTTCCGATACTGCTACAGTATATTATGATTGCTCAACATTCTCCTCGGTATTATATTAATATGCAGACCATTTGTGTATTTGTTAGTGCTCTTGTGAAGCTTTATCAAAATGTGACCATGCAAAATACATCATTTTCATCTGGAATTACTATAAGATTTATTAACCAATTAATTATGTTGACTATTTGAAGGTCAGTGTGCAGGAGTAGGGGTCGATTAGGGTCTGAAGGAGTATGCGACTGTAAAAAGCCACTAAGCCACTGGTCTAATGTAACCTCTATACAGCGAAACCAGGCATTGCAGTGATCTGCTGTAATGTGATAACCAGCTTTATAGTCCTCACTTCATTTCTTTCTATTTAATTCTGTCTTGGCCAGCATCTCCCTGGAACAGCAATTTCTTGCTCTTTGAAAGATTTCCCTGGCGTTAATGTGTCGTATGATGGAATTAGGTTTGGAGGTGCAGATCGAGATGTTATGGCTTGTAAGCTTATCTTGGCTGTTGCTAAGTAACAATTGTGTTCCAGTAGGGTGTTGTATATTTAGAGCTACAAGTATGTGTTGCTCGAGAAGGTTTTCAAACATAAATCAAATTTCTCTAACGTTAACTTGGCAAGTCTCAGTGGGATGCGTGTCCCAGAGCTGACGTCAAGGTTGAGGCCTGAAACTTGATGAGATGATGTTGTCTCGCTGCTCTTGGAGCACAATGGCAATGACATATTCATCCTTGGGAACAGTGTGCATAATAAACATAGCATTTAATCACAATGACACTCTTGCACTCAGTTAACTGGGGAAAAAAATGTAAATATGATTTTCATTGAATTGTCTTGTTAGAGGGGCTGCACGGCGGTCGAGTGGTTAGCGCGCAGACCTCACAGCTAGGAGACCCGAGTTCAATTCCAGCCTCGGCCATCTCTGTGTGGAGTACTCCGGTTTCCTCCCACATTCCAAAAACATGCTAGGTTAATTAGCGACTCCAAATTGGTATAGGTATGAATGTTTGAATGAATATGGTATGAATGAATGGTATGAATAGGTATGAATGTGAGTGTGAATGGTTGTTTGTCTGTATGTGCCCTGTGATCGGCTGGCCACCAGTCCAGGGTGTACCCCGCCTCTCGCCCGAAGACAGCTGGGATAGGCTCCAGCACCCCCGTGAGGATAAGCGGTAGAAAATGAATGAATTGTCTTGTTTGATATTTTATAGTGATTTCTATGAGAAAGATATTATTCATTAATTTCCCATGTATTAGTAGTATTTAAAAACAGGCATTCAATTACACAAATACAAGCAAAAACCCCCAAAACAGGCGGGTTGGTTGGCCCTCCCAACAAAGCATCCCTTGTGAAAGTTTACTTTGCAAGTCCATTTCGGTGTGTGTTCCTACAATTTAAAGATGAAAAAAAGTAAAAAAAAAAAAAAGTTACCATAATTTCCAGTGTATAAACTATAAACTGTGCAGCTAATTTCTGACCATGTTCTAATCTCTTATACTTCAGAACTATTACTAACCGTTTAAATACTGTGCCAATTTTGGTAGGTTTAGTAAGCTTGTCATCCATCAGAAATCTCAGGAGGTCATTACTTAAATAACAGTCTGACTCACGGTGTCATCTTACCAAGAAGGCTAAAATCAAAGGTAAACTAAACTAAACTCAAACTCTAAGCTTGTTAGTCCGGCCAATAATCTCCAATAATCTCCTCTGCTGGCAATAATGTATTATGGACAGAAGTTAAAATGGTTTTAATGTCTTGTCTCCTTTTTTGAATGTTAAGTTGCTGTGTGATGATTTTAGCCCATGTAAGGTGACATTTTCTGGATCCTATTTTCTGCTTTCCCAGATTGCCGTTTCTTTCACTGTGGGAACTCAAACTGTGTAGAACTATATTTAGTATCGCAGGTCTTTGCCATAGCTGTTGGTGTTTAAACATGGTAAACTGTAGTTAGTCGGTCCACCGTCACGATTTGTGTATGTAGGCTATTCTACTGACAGTGAGCGTTTAACATTTGTCTCTTTACACCAGGGGTCTCAAACAGTGGTAAGTTTTTGGCAATTTAAGTTTAAAGGAAATAACTTGAAGGCTACCGTTTAGGTCGCTAGCTCTCTAGTTTGCGAGTTAGCATGTGTCTCAAGACCCTGCAGTTGTGCAATATGTTGTAAATAAAAAGAGTATAAATGTGACTATAGTCGTGTTTTGTCATGTCTACAGGGCTCTAATAATGCTTTGTTAATTTTAATCTGAAAACAATAATTTGTCTACCCACCAACTATATGTGGTTTCTTAAGTTTTTATTATTTGCCGTTTTATTATTATTATTATATTTATTTATTTACTACTGATTGATTGATGTTTTTTATTCTTGATTTATTTATTTTTCATCTTATTTTGTGTAGAAAAATAAAAAGTAAGATATTTGAGAACAGTGGAATGTTTTATCAGAGCTTTTCTTGTAGAAAATCGGAACCAAAGTAAAGTTTATTCATTTTTCTGTTTTTAATAAATGCGTTTTTTGTTTTTTTTGTGGAAAACCTGATGCGGCCCAGTCTCACCCAGACCCTAACTCCAGTGGGCCCCCAAGTAAATTGAGTTTGAGACCCATGTCGTAAACTGTAGTTAGTTGGTCCACCGTCACAATTTGTGTATGTAGGCTATTCTATTGACAGTGAGCGTTTAACATATGTCTCCTTACACACAAAAAAAACAAAAAAACAAACAAACACTGGAACTGGATTGTTTATCTTAATAGGAACCTCACCATAACCTCACCATAAGCCATTCTTAGCCAGACGTTTTTTTTTTCAATGTTGCTGCTTGGGTAGATGGTAAGTTAACCATGAAAACTGCAATTAAATCTTAAAAGTACAGCATGTGAAATGACTGCAGGAGAACGCAGGCATTAAGGGGGTCAATGCTTAAAAGGCTGAATCAAACGGCATGCAAAGAAGAGCGTGTATGATAAAAAGGGGAAAAAAGAGAATTGCATGATTTACAGATGACTGATATAAAGTAAGAAAATAGGAAACCAAAGTAAATGAAACAGACAAATGTATGTTTGCAGTGTCTAATATGTCAGCCCGTTTTTATACAAGTTAGTTGGTGACCTTATTTACATTTTACCATCTATTTTTGTTCTCTCTTCCTCCAACGCCATCCCCTCCCAACACCACACAAACACACACTCGTCTCCGCCCGGGACTACCTTTTTTATACTGCAGCCTTCACTTAAGACATAGAAGAGTGTCTTCTGTTTGGGCTTCTTGTCGACACACACACACACACACACACACATTGTTTAGTTTCATATAGCTCACTTGCTGTCACCTACATGTTTATCTGGAGGCGCACACTCACGCTTTTGCATATGTAAACCCCCTTTCCTCGAGCTTAAATAAACACACACACACACACACACACACACTCCATGGTGCACTGCATGCACAGCGCACTCGTGATCGGCTGCGGCAGCCTGTGAGGGAAAGCGATGTTGGGATCCGTTTGCTCCACCGCTGTTACAGAAGAGCGCCTGACTCGGAAAACGGATCTCTCGCGTCATTTGCTCTCAGTTGTTTTTCCTGCAACATGATTTAGCCTTCATGGTCTCGCTTTCGTTCTGCTTGGGTTCACATCACTGACTTGGATGCTCCCGCTTTTGAATGCGCTTCACTTCATCCTCCAGGTCTGTGTCGCTTGGTGTCATTCTGTGACATCAAGACACCTGCTTGACCTGTTTAAGTCCTGCAGACCCGGGAAGCTTTGCATGATGTAAAGCCGAGCGCTTTTTTGCCATCTCTCTTTTCTTGCAAAACCACTTTTAATCCTTGTTTTTTTTTTTATTCAGTTTCTTTGCTCACCTCAGTCACTCCCACCTACCTCTGCTTCACTGCGCTCCACTTTTATCTGCCCTTCTTTGCCCTACATTCGCTTTCTTCTCTGATGCCAGCTTCTCCGCCTCATTCACTCAACTGTCCTGCTGTCTCCTCTGGATCCTGGATACGATCAGGGAAGGACCAGAAAAAGGTGGATGCTATGATCCTGCAACCCTGACATTTGGGCTGCTGGGAACCTGTTCTCTATGGATTTTACATCATTGATTATATTTGGATAAGCTGCTGCTGCTTGAAAACACAAAATTTTGATATTTTTTGAGGATTTGTTTCACCGCTGGATGGTCTGAAGTGGAACAAAGTTCTTTGCATGAAGGGAGTTGCCTTGAAGATATCATTTGGTGATGGCGTTTTCCTGGTTAAAGGTCATGCAATGCTGCACCAGCTGCTAGCTAGCCGTGTCGTGTCGTGTCTCAAGGAGTGAGCATCAGTATGGTACTGGCTTAATTTTTCTGGATATTTTACTACCCTTTGGATGACATACATTTTTGGATACATCTCAAGTTCTTTTTCCTCTGTTCATTCATGTCAATTATTGATATGAATACTTGTTCGGTAGCTGCCAAACGCGTTGGACACAACAGCGCCTGAGGCTGTATGCAGATTTTGGTACCCTGCTATTTAGTTTGGGTGCTGTGGCCAGGATTGGAACACCACCCTTTGCAGAACACATGGAGGACAGTGGATGCATCCCACTCTGCTGGAGCAAAGGAGCCTGCATCTATGCACAGCATCCTTTACCAAGTACGTATTCATGCGTGGCTCTTATAAAGTTGATTACCAAAACGTAGAACATTTGGGAATTATATATGTATATACTGAACACTGCAGAACAGCATACATCATGAATTATGGTCTCGATATGCTACATCTGAAGTGCATAGTAGTAATGTTGAGGATACCTGCATTTAAACCTCAGTCCAATGGTATGGCATGTTGTGTTGCCATCCAATGTTCACATTTACAGGATGTTTTTAATCATAGTTTGTAGTTGTTTCTTATTACTTACTCACTCTGATTTACTTATTTTGCAGCATAAATGCATGTTGTTTCAGGTTTTGAATAAATGTAAACATATCAGATATGAGCAACGTATACATGGACCCAAATATTCCAATTCCATTCGGGTTATTTGCTCAAACGGAAAGAATGTAACCTTTGTATACACCTCATTCCGAAAGAAAAGTGCCAATCCAAATGAATATATAATGGGACTAACAGGGGTGGAATATTTCTTTCCCCAATCCGATTGAGGTATCTTGTACCCGCTCAATTGGAAAGTTGTCCGACTGCGTTCTTCTTCGTGGTGTTTTTCTTCTTCTGTTGTTTATTGGCGTTTGGCAAGCAGCTTTCATGTGCATTAGCGCCATCTGTGGAACAGAATCTAAACCCTTCTATACGCCATTCACAAGTCCAGTTTTATTAAAAAAGAAAATACATATCTATATAAAACATGTGCCGAGTTTAATTATAAAATATTAGCAAGATTGAACTTTATCTTTTCCTGTTCCCGGGTGCGTTCTTTCAGCGAATGCTGAGATATGATGTAACACGCAGCTCCAGACGTTCTTCGATTAAAAAAAAAAAAATGGAGGCGAGCAATCGGCACTGGGTTGCTTGGGAAAGTTAGTTTTTGATTCAAACTAAATTTCAAGACTGGACGAAGGAAAAACTGGCAATACGGAGTTATTCCAACAAGTGAAAGAAAAACTGGAGGAAGTCGGTATCACGTGATGTTGGTGTTTACGCTTTACTGCGCATGCCCCATTGACTATTCTGGTTGATTATAGCGGCGCATGTAGACACGCCATTGGAATATTCCTTTCCATGTATACCATTGCTTTCGGAAAGATTCCATTCAGAAAGAGAAAAACTCCTCATGTAAACGTGGCTAGTGATACATGTGAATAATTTAGGAATTGTGCACTTTGACCTGAAGCATAAATCCAGCCTTAGATGCATAGGAGTGTAAAAGTATGAATCCATAGCAGTCTCCTTTATTTCAGATTGAAGCTTAATAAAGTTGGACTGAATTTTCATTCTTATGGAATCATGTTTACTTGACATACTGTATATGCCTGTGAGATCATTAGTGCCCATTCTCTTTTTATGATCATATTTGGTCATATGGTCATATTTAACAACAGCTAAAATGATGTCCTGCGGTGATGTGGCAGTCATTTGGTTGGAAGATTGTGTTTAGCTGCTTTGGTGACAATCATTTCCTAGATGTGTTTGAAAGGCTATTATGCATTACAGGGTTTTGGCTCTGATTTTTTTTTTTCAAGCTGTGGTGGTGGGCTGCTGCCGCTGTGCAATTTGTTAAATCACAAATAGCAATTTTCATTCGGGTCGCAGGGGTGCTGGAGCCTATCCCAGCTGTCTTTGGGCGAGAAGCGGGGTACACCCTGGACTGGTGGCCAGCCAGGGCACATATAGACAAACAACCATTCACACTCACATTCATACCACATTGGAGTCACCAATTAACCTAGCATGTTTTTGGAATGTGGGAGGAAACCGGAGTACCCGGAGAAAACCCACATGCAACATGCAAATTCCACACAGAGATGGCCAAGGGTGGAATTGAACCCTGGTCTCCTAGCTGTGAGGTCTGCATGCTAACCACTAGACCACCGTGCTGCCCCAAATCAAAACATTGATCACACATGCTGGCATAGATTGGCTTAGCATGTGACAAGCTGTCGTCAATTGACTACACATTTTACGGGCTTTTCTTCATTCTTCTGATAATAAGAAACAAAGAAAATCTGGTCAGACATATGGAAGTTCCAGCAAGACAGACAGGCGATTCCCATATGTGCTTATCAAAATAAAGGTCAGTGAAACATTTTAAATAGTTTTCAAACTAATAGTGGTCAATATATGCGTGAAAAATAATCTATATATGTATCTCTAGTGCATATTTATCAGTTCTTACAATATATTACTTAAAATTGGTGTGGCCGCTTTTATTTTGTAGAGACACGCCGCCATGTTAGATAGATAGATAGATAGATAGATAGATAGATAGATAGATAGATAGATTAATAATAATAATGTGGAGAATAAATAGATGACATCAAATATGAACAACAATGTACAGCGTAAACAGTAAATTGCACAAATAATTTAAATAATTTTGAATAAATAATAATAATTTCAAGTTTTGCGTGTGGGCAGGTAGAGGGGCTTATTTGACATTCTTCAATTACATGAATGAAAAAATGAATAAACCCCACATTAACATGCAAACAAAAATGTTAAGAATTATATACACGTCATTATTGTTTAATATGTATTTAACAATATAGATATATTTAATTTGAATCTTTATCTTGTGTGGACAGAGACGATCATCCTTAGAACGGAGAACCGAGAGGCTTGAGGGGAAGGGGAGAGGAAATTGTGTGAGGATGAGAGAAAGATGAGAGGGAGGAAGGAAGCGAGGTGGTTCAATACGACCGGAGGATCAAATTTAGATGTAAAGGAAGGAACTAAAAGGTCTGTGAGTGACAGGAGGAGATTAGTCGGGGCATTGGGGAGCTACGGTTAAAAGGGGAAGTCTTGCATATGAGGAGTAAAAAGGGAGCTCACGGGCTGCAGGATTTAGTCAGAAAGACATGAAGATGGATGGAGCAACTGCAACAATTAGAAAATACGTCAAGGCCAAGGAAAGGCTCCCCCAGGATTGTGCCAGTAACCCAGATAGTAATTAGATAAGAAGAGAGACCATCTCACTGCTACTGTTACGGGGCCAAAGCTGAACTCCAGCCCTCTGTGGAAAACCAGGTTCATTGTCAGTCAGTGGAACCCCACAGAGACTAAGGGGCAGTGGGACTGGCAGGCGCTCGCCCCCATCTTGGCTGACTGTGTGGCCTAGTTGATTTGATTCTTTCATTTTCTCAGCAAGTACTGTATGTGACTGCATATAATGGTTTGGTGCACTTGTGGAGAACTGTTTACTCCAGGGGTCTCAAACATGCGGCCCGCGGGCCAAATGTGGCCCGCAGGACACTAGTTTGCGGCCCCCGCCTTGATATGAAAGTTTAATGTTAAGTTTGATATGGATGCTGTATGGTATCATGTACCCAGAAAAAATTATTCCGTTTGATTAATGTTCATGTTAAAGGTTAAATAACTGTTAATAGTTATCCTCCCTAGCTCTCTAGTTTGCGAGTTAGCATGTGTCTCAAGACCCTGCAGTTGCGCAATATGTAAGCACAAGCATATGTAAGTACATAAGCACACTATAACACACCTCATTATGTACCTGGACTCCCACAGAAGAAGAAGATGTTGCAGAAAGGATCAGTACATTTTGTGAGTAATCAGACCCCCTCTAGACTACGGGTGTAAGAAAATATAGTTTCAGTGATATATCGCGATACTTTGTTCTACGATACTGTATCGATATTAAAAAGTATGATATGGATATTTTTAGGCATTTATCAGACTGTATATGGTATTTATTCAAGTGCAGACACGGCAAAGGTTCATTTCTGATTTGAATTTAAACCTCCGATCGTTAGGTGGCAGCACTTACGTAGTCAATTAGGCAAGGACGTTGAACGAGATTCACAAATGTATACTACAAAAGTAGTACTGTGATATTGCAGGTATTTTGTTTTTCAAATTGATATCACTATTTTGTTAAATAATGGTTATTTCAAGCATCCTAAAAGGACTTTTTACTGATGTTAGTTACTTTGTTCCACAAAAATACTGTTCTGATGGTGGATAAGTCAGGGACTGTATACTCTGCATTTTTTCCACAGCTAATAGAATGTGAACATTTGAGCAGGATCATGAGACATCATTTACTTCATTTGTTTTTTATATATATTTTTTTTTTGTGTAAATTTAGCTTTATTTATCCAAATGCTACACTTTAAGTTTTTACAGAGCAAAGTTTGTGATACAGCATAACATACTGTTCTAATTGAATAAAAATGTGTTTAGTAAGTGCATATTGCTGGTGTAATTCAGTTATTCCAGGAAATAATCCTTAACTACAAGAAAAACAATCACCTTGCTAACAGTATCGTGATATATCGTGATATATCGTATCATGAGCCTAGTATGGTGATACGTATTGTATCGCCAGATTCTTGCCAATACACACCCCTACTCTAGACACTCTCTCAAAAAAGCAACAAATATAGTGAATAGAAAGGGTGAGATGTCTCATGGAATTTAAATGTCTTTGAGTGGCTTGGGTCTGTTGACATAAAAGAAAACAACAGTTGTCTGTTTGGTCGATTTTATAAGCTGTGGCAGTGTTGGAGAAAGTTACGTATAGGTTCCACTTTAGCGTCAATTAGCACATAACTCTGGTGCCTTCAAAAACCAGTAAAAAAAAGTGCAAAATTGTAATACTTGATGAAAAATAAAATGAAACAAAGACATAAACATGTAAAAAAAAAAAAAAAGTGGGCTTTCTAACAGATACTCTGACATGAAAACACCTATTGCTCTTCTCAACGAGCAGCAGGTGCTGTGCATCAAAAATCACTCACAAGAAACAATACCCAAATGCTAAACATATTTGTTGTGCTTTTCATGTTTTTTACTGTGTTTTTGTCTCCCACAATGTTATTCCTAAAACACTGATAATCCTAACCTCTGTACTGTAGTACCCAGCTTATTAAAATCCTATTGGGGACATTGGCATAGAGACATTGGTGCATTTATTGAGTTACTTTGTGTAGTAAATGTTACATCATACTTTATGTATAGGCTCTGGGTAAGTAGCAGTCATCAAAAGAGGTATTGTTTAATTTTCCATTGGTGCCATATCGGCAGGGCAGTCAACCCTAAGCTTAAGTGGGTTAGGCTTTAAGTATTTGTCAGACTTATGGGGTTGTTTTTCTTCCCAACACAGTTATATTAGATAGCATTGATTGAGACAATGGACAACAACTGCTCTCAGACAGAGGTGGAAGCTCCAAAGGCTCAACTTTATTTAGCTGATCATTAGCTTGCAAAATCGGATGTCGTGAACAATGGTATGGATCTGTCGTAAAATGTTAAACTAGACAGAGTAAATCAGGGGTCTCAAACTCAATTTACCTGGGGGCCACTGGAGCTAGGGTCTGGGTGAGGCTGGGCTGCATCAGGTTTTCAAAAAAAAAACAAAAAAAAAACGCATTTATTAAAAACAGAAAAATGAATAAACTTTGCTTTGGTTCCGATTTTCTACAAGAAAAGCTCTGATAAAACATTCCACTGTTCTCAAATATCTTCATTTTTATTTTTCTACACAAAATAAGATCAAGAATAAAGAAAATCTATCAATCAGTGATAATATAATAATAATAATAAAACGGCAAATAATAAAAACTTAAGAAACCACATATAGTTGGTGGGTAGACATTATTTTTTTTTCAGAATAAAATTAACAAAGCATTATTAGAGCCCCGTAGACATGACAAAACACGACTATAGTCACATTTATACTCTTTTTATTTACAACATATTGCGCAACTGCAGGGTCTTGAGACACATGCTAACTCGCAAACTAGAGAGCTGGCGACCTAAACAGTAGCCTCCAAGTTATTTCCTTTAAACTTAAAAAGCCAAAAACTTACCACTTCCACACGGATAGGGAGGATAACTATTAACAGTTATTTAACCTTTAACATGAACATTAATCAAACGTAATAATTTTTTCTGGGTACATGATACCATACAGCATCCATATCAAACTTGCGCGGGCCGCACTAACATTTAACTTTCATATCAAGGCGGGGGCCTCAAAGTAGTGTCCTGCGGGCCACATTTGGCAGGACACTAACTTGCTAACTTGGTTTGTTTCTCTCTAAATTTCACTACTTTAAAATACAAAGGAACCTCTAAGTTTGGCATATGACAGGAGACCTTCATGTTCCTCAACATACTGTACCTGCCAACAATGGCATTTGAAAATATTTTTGCGCACCACATTACACAAAATTATGGCTACTTACAAAAAATACTTGTACATTAAGTTTCTATAAGGCTAACATTTTGATGCTCCGACATTATTTCCTATGGGGAAAAAATGTTCGATCGAGCAGCATCCCAGACTTTTTGACTTCCGTGATTCCACTGTAATGTCTCCTATGCATGTTTAAAGAGACATGCCATTAAAAATGAATGCTCGTCTGGCTGTTATGGCATAGGGGGGGCTTGTTGTGTAACCGTTCATAATGCACAGACAATGTCGAAAGAATTTCCAGAAGCGTGTTTCAATTATATAAATAGATGGATATGAGCCACTGCAAGCACATGACTTTGTGGTTTTGCTGCTCTTTAGAACCACAATCGAAACAGAATATGGCCAACCATTTTTGCTTTTTGCGACAAATATCTAAACAACAAAAAACCACGCTCTCACTTCTTTCTTCCTGTCATGTGTGATTTCTCAGTTCGGGATTGTAAAAATGTGTAAATACGTCTTTGGTATTGAATGAGTTAGGTACGATACTGTGTTTAGAGTCCTGACCAACAGAAAACAGGCAGTGACGTGTTCTGTAGAGTTCTTGCCTCAGTAAGTGTATCAAACTCTCCTGTGAAAATGATTAGATTGTTGGTCTCAAAGTAAACGAACAGGTCATCATGCAGATCATTTTCAAGCACATGCTGTGAAAATGTCATTTGATGGATTATGTTTACAGTTGACAAGATAAGCCATGAAATGAATGTGATCGATTCAGTTTGACTGCATCGCTTATGTTCCCTGAGGATGGCCAGTTTATTGCTCTATTGCAACATGAGTGATGATTGACTGAGGGTCTGCTGGGATGTCCCGGAAGCGCACAGTAAAGGTGGAAAAAGATATCTCTAGCTGTCCATTGTCTGTACTGCTTGTAATCTAGGTCTTACGGATGAATCTTGGCTGATTTAGGGCGAGAGACGGAGTACATCCTGAGCTGGTCACTAGTCAATCACAGGGCAACACATCACCGTAAGCTGAACATCTTTTTGGGATGTCGTCAGAAGTACCCATAAATTGTAATTTAGTAAGTTGGAAGTTGATGGTGTGTGAATTAGGGCTGTGTTAAACGATTATTTCTGTAATCGATTAATCTAGAAAATGTTTTTTTGATGCATCGATTAATCCCTGAAAGTCTCTGATTAGTCCCTGAAAACATAAACCACAATCACATGCACAGGTTAATAAAAATATATATTTCTAAATGATCTGCCCATATCAATAAAGATGAATAATACTACTACTAATAATAGAAATAAAACTAACTATAGTGTGTATTTGAGGAGTGTGTGTCTGTGTCAGCAAGACGCGAGTGTGCGATGCTGGTGCATCGCAGTCGTGCTTTTGTGATATGCCATCTCAATTTTGCATAAGTCACAAACCACCGCATTATTACCGTTTGGCGTGAAGTATTCCCATACTTTGGATACTCTGTTGCAAGATCTTTTCTTCTGGTCGGACTCAGTGAAACTTGTTGCCGCGGCCGCCGCCATGTTTTTATTCTGAATAGTAGTGTGGTGTTCGTGAACGAACGGGTCAAAAGAACTAGTTATCTTTTGCGAACGAATGAACCGCCCATAAAATACCCGTTCAGTCCGCCAGGCTGTTTTGTTTATGACCGACACAGCACTAGTTGGTGAGCTGTTGAGTCGGAACGAACGTGGACTGACTCGACACGACTGACCGGGTCTATGCACAGGGGGATCACAGGCTAACCACCAATTGACAGAAATGAACGGCTATTTTTACTGAAGCGGAATGATCCTGTTCACTGAAATGAACAGTTTTGCCCACCACTAATTCTGAGTGAAGGCGCATCGACATGCAGTTCTTGTGTCGACGTATTTTTTGTGTCGATGTCATCGATGACGTCGACACGTCGTCCCAGCCCTCGTGTGAATGTTCTTTAAATTACAAAGTTTTGTGAAACTACACTATATTTTTCTGCTTCACTGACAAGTCAAAGAAGCTTGTAAAGGTCAGTGAACATCAGAATGTGCCCAACATTTTTATAATGCCTTCTAAGCCCCGCTTCAGGCTGTCAGAGCCAGATTGAAAGTGCCACCTAACCGTCCTATCAGTGAGAGGCGAGGAAAAACACAGCGCAGCCCTCAGTCACGCATACTCACTTCCTGACTTGGACCGCAGACTTTCCTACTGCTTGAGAATTCATTTATTTAAAATCACCTGATTTATGTTGAACTGTTGGTCTATTAGGTCCTTCTAAAAGGACCCTGTGTCAGTGTTTTTTCCGGACTGAGATTGACTCATTTGCTGACCGGCCAGCTTGTTGGCTGTATGAAACACACACACGCACACACACACACTCAGACACAGAGTCATGCAGTGTGTGTTCAATGTGTTTTGCTTATGCAAAAACACATTTCCATACTGCCAGTACTATGCCTGTAATGAATAAGGATATTCACATTTGGTAAACTGTCAGCACTCCAAGTCTATTGCCTTTGATTACAGGACTTCCACTAGCCAATCACAATGCAGACGACACACCGCACTTAATGTCTTATAACATGAACATTCATTCATTCATTTTCTACCACTTTTCCTCACGAGGGTCGTGGGGGGTGCTGGAGCCTATCCCAGCTGTCTTTGGGCAAGAGGCGGGGTACACCCTGGACTGGTCGCCAGCCAATCACAGGGCACATATAGACAAACAACCATTCACACTCACATTCATACCTATGGACAATTTGGAGTTGCTAATTAGCCTAGCATGTTTTTGGAATGTGGGAGGAAACCGGAGTACCCGGAGAAAACCCACGCATGCACGGGGAGAACATGCAAACTCCACACAGAGATGGCCGAGGGTGGGATTGAACTTGGGTCTCCTAGCTGTGAGGCCTGCACGCTAATCACTCGACCACCGTGCAGCCCAAAATACACTAATATCGCATTGTAAAACCATATGAAAACATTGTACTCACGTTAAAGAAGGTATTGTCATCATTCCACCGGTATGGCGGCGCTGTTGTCATCGTTGACGGGGGCGACATATTACTAACGTTGCGGGACATTCATACCTACGGACAATTTGGAGTCGCCAATTAACCTAGCATGTTTTTGGGATGTGGGAGGAAACCGGAGTACCCGGAGAAAACCCACGCATGCACAGGGAGAACATGCAAACTCCACACAGAGATGGCTGAGGGTGGAATTGAACCCTGGTCTCCTAGCTGTGAGGTCTGCGCGCTAACCACTAGACCGCCGTGCCGCCTATAACATGAACAATGTTTCATAATAATGGGCCAATGAAAGTTGTTTTTGGAGCATTTTGGACTTGTGCAACCTATATTGTGTTGTATATATTCAAATAAATTAGGTTTATTATCAAACATATTATTTAATAAAACATGATTTCATTGGTCGTCTAAATATGCAGTGTTGACAGCAGAGGAGAACGCCTTAGAGAATCGCATCAGAGTAAAAAATTCCACCACATCAGCAATATACCATGATATATTGAATTATCGACATTCTGTCCCACCCCTAGTCAGCAGTGGCATTACCCTGCTTTGCTTTTTGCACAATAGTGCAGCAAGTGAAAGAAATGATTGGACTCAGGGGGAGGGATGGTCTTCTCTGCTCTGGATTTGAGTCATCGATGCAGGGACCTTGTCACTACTCTCTGCGATGCACCACTGTCGCACATTAATTATCTGCTTATCACTCTGATTTCTTCTGTGTTATATGCTTCATTGATTGACTGTCTTGTGTTATTTCCATGAGCCAGTGTTGAACATTAGAGAGACCATATTTACTTATTACCTCTGCGAAGCACAAGCACGGTGCTAAGGTTATGTTTTGTCTGCATCTGGAAAAGTTGAAAAGAACTTGAAAAGTTCTAATTGGATTGGATGAAACTGTCAGAAATGGGAAATTAAAGAACTGATTAAGTTTGGGGGGTGATCCCGAAAATGCAGATCCCCGTCAAGTTCTACAAACTCACCATATTGGGGGGTACTGTGGCGCTTGGCGGAGGTCTGCACTCTCCAAGGGCTTTTCTACTTATCTGTAAAATAGACTGGATTTACCTGGCATTAGTATTGATGACAACAATGCACACAAGCCAGTGTGACCAACAGTGACATAACCATGGTAATGGTAATGGTTTTATTTCATTTGAACATGCATCAGATTACAATTGAATGCATCCCATAATCAGTTCACAGTTCCACATGTCCAAAAGGAGTAGGAAGAAGCAAAGCTTATTAAATCCTACCCCTCCATTTGGTACTTTTACAATCACTAACTGTTACATTTGTTCACTTCCTGCTTTCCTAATATAGTTTAAGTTAAAAAAAAATGTTTAATTGTATTTTTGTCCCGTACCGAAGTACGAGGTGATATGAGCATCCAATGACATAATGGTTACCATAGTAAGTGTCAATATAGTGATATGTATAGCACATCATGACTGGTTCAAGACTCTTCATCCTTGTATTTAGCAAACATCAACTGCTTGTATTGTTTCTTGAATTGGCTCATCGTTGTGCATTGTTTGAGGGTCTTACTCAATCCATTCCATAGTTTGATTCCACATACTGAAATGCTATGGCTAGCATAACGTAGTCCTAGCATAGAAGTGTTTCAAATGTACTTCTTCCCTGAGATCATATTTTCCAGTATTGGATGACATTTTTAGCTAATTGGTAATTTTTAGCCTTGTTACAGCCGCAAATGTAATAAATTTCCCACAAACGTAATAAATAATTTGCCCACTGCAAGCGTAATACTGACTTTCCTGCAAATGTAATAACTATTACTTTTGCATATTGCATATGTGGGAAAGTGAAAATCTGTAAATGAAACAAGTTCCCACAAATGTAATATGAGACTTATGCATTATTTTAGCTGTTTGAAGATGAACTATATCAGCAAGTTTAAGTATTAGTGATTTTAGAAATAAGGAGTTAGTATGTTCTCTGTAGGCGGCATTATGAATTATCCTTACTGACCTTTTTTGCAGTACATTTAGCGAGTGAAGATTGCTTTTATAGTTATTAGCCCATATTTCCACACAGTAAGATATGGTAGAACCAGAGAGCAATAAAGAGTGTGGAGTGATTTCTGATTGAGAACAAAGTGGGGGAAGCAATGATAACAACATTCCTATTATTTAAGTTCCCTGCCAAAGATGCTTTGTGGGAGCTTGTCATTTTTTTTTTTTAAATCCCATTTTCTTTAATGTATGAGGAGTGGGGAATGTACTATATGCCGGATTTACATGAAGTGATAACATTTCAATCAATCTCCAGTGCTTTGGTTAATGAGTTTTTTATGTTAATTTGTTGTTGTTTTTGTAGCTTTTTTTTCAGTTTGTTATATGTTTTGCACTTTGCACCGGCTACTGTAAATTCTAAAGAAATTATGAAAGGTTACTTCTTTTGAGCTATTGTAATCCTACATGTGATCACACACCCGATGAGATTTTATTAAAATATAAGCATCAGGATATTTTCCAATTGACTATTTCAGGTTTAAATCTCAAATTTTCTCCATCGGCTCCTGTACTGAACAAAAAGGGTTTCTTTCATAGTGCAATTGAATGTCTCATTTTAACCTCTGCCCTCTGCTTCTCCACAGAATATGACGGCCAGTTAGCCCCACTAAGAACATCCGAGTCAGGCATGGCAACGTCTTCCTACTTGGAGCCCAACCTCAATCACTCTGGAGCAGGTGGGTGCGGAGTTAAATCCCGGTCCGGGGTGGCCGGGGGTACTGGTGTTGGTAGCAGCGGCTCTGCTGGTGGCCTCGAGAGGACGCCAGGTTCTATGGATCGGGTTCTGAAGATCTTCCACTACTTTGAGACAAATAGCGAACCAAGCACCTGGGCGAGTAATATAAGACATGGAGATGCTACTGATGTCAGGGTATGTTATACCTTTGAATTATACCTTTATACCCTTATACCCTTCTGCTCTTCATATTTGTCTTTATCCACCCTCCTTTGTTGCTCCAGGGAGTCATCCAGAAGATAGCGGAAATCCACAAATTGCGTTGTGTCACTTCGCTTGGCCTCCGTTTAACTCATTTGCACACGGACGCACGTCATTGGTTACATCCTGACCTGGGGGTCTCTCATGTCAGGGAGAAATATGAGAAACAGCACCCACAGGAGGAGTGGAGGTAATATTGCAACACAATGTTGCCCTTTGTTGATTCAACCCAGGTCATGCTGGTCCAAATAGAGAGTTCTAATGTATAGAATCGTGGTAGTTAGCCGTGTTTTGTTTTTCATTTAAGCCACATACACTCTTGATGAAAATGTTCAGACCTGTTGAAAAATTGATTTTGATAGATTTTCCTTTTTTGCACTGTTGGATATTAAGGAGGTTCTACGTAATGCTTCAAAATGCAAAAATAGATAAAAAAAAAATGTAAGCAATTTATTTTGCACAACCATTAAACTGAAATATCAGCTGATCAAAAGTTTAACACTATCATTACTCACCTCAAAAATTGGTTTGGGCATGTTTGATGCCAGCGTTTGCAGACTCCAGGTGATGATGGCTTCACAATGGGCATACACTGTCTGCCATCCATCCATCCCCAAGTGTTTTCATTGGATTTAAATAAGGGAAACATGCAAGATGGTCCAAAAGACTGACGTTATTTCGAGGGCCGAGGAATGCCCACTGCAACATCTCCACATAGCCAGTTTGACACCACTGCGCAACCTGAAATAAGCACCCCAGATCATGATGTTGCCCCCTCCACTGTACTGTGATGTGGAAAACATCTCAGGTGGGATCTCCTTGTCAGGGCAGTAACGTTGGAAGCCATCAAGGCTGTTAAGGTTAGGTGTCTTTTTTTAAAAACACTTCTTTCGCCGATGCCGTCTAATGGTTATTGGACTGCTGATTATTATGAGTATTGACAAAAATACAGAAAAAGGTATAAACAAACTTTTTTCAATTTTTCTTTTGGTAGAACACAACACATCCAATATCCTCTGAGCTTTGAAAGATCAGACTGAAGGGGTTGTCTTTTGAAAAATGGCTGGGATTGAATGAGTTAAGATCCAACCATGCAAAATATAAATTCTTGCAATTTTTTTCATTGTTCTTAAAATTGAGATTAGTAGTGTATTTGTAAACATAAAAAAAGTTGGAAGAAGAATGGGAAGTGGGATCCAGCACATGGGAAGAACTGCATTATGTGCATTGTGCATTAACTGCATTGTGTTATATTGATATTTTTCCCCCTTTAATCTGTAGCCAAGTTTACATGAGGAGTTTTTCTCTTTCCAAATGGAATCTTTCCGAATGACCTTTCTGAAAGCAATGGTATACATGGAAAGGAATATTCCAATGGCGTGTCTACATGTGCCGCTATAATCAACCAGAATAGTCAATGGGGCATGCGCAGTAAAGCGTAAACACCAACATCACGTGATACCGACTTCCTCCAGTTTTTCTTTCACTTGTTGGAATAACTCCGTATTGCCAGTTTTTCCTTCGTCCAGTCTTCAAATTTAGTTTGAATCAAAAACAAACTTTCTGCAGCAGTCCAGTGCCGTTTGCTCGCCTCCATTTTTTTAAATCGAAGAACATCTTGAGCTGCGTGTTACGTCATATCTCAGCATTCGCTGAAAGAACGCACCCGGGAACAGGAAAAGATAAAGTTCAATCTTGCTAATATTTTATAATTAAGCTCGGCACATGTTTTATATAGATATGTATTTTCTTTTTTAATAAAACTGGACTTGTGAATGGCGTATAGAAGGGTTTAGATTCTGTTCCACAGATGGCGCTAATGCACACGAAAGCTGCTTGCCAACCGCCAATAAACAACAGAAGAAGAAAGAACGCAGTCTGACAACTTTCCGATTGAGCGGGTACAAGATACCTCAATCGGATTGGGGAAAGGAATATTCCACCCCTGTGAATCCGATTGTATATTCATTCGGATTGGCACTTTTCTTTCGGAATGAGGTGTATACAAAGGTTACATTCTTTCCGTTTGAGCAAATAACCCGAATGGAATTGGAATATTTGGGTCCATGTATACGTGGCTTTTGTTTACTCTGGAGATTATTACCTGTATTGAGTCCTTGATGGAGTGAGTCATTATTTTAATGATGTTCTTGCAGTGTTTTGAGGTGTTGCTACTTGTTTTATTTGCCTCATGTTTGCACATAGAACCACGTTCAAACGACACTCTTCATTTGACTCCCTCATAATACGGCACACGGTGAAATGCACTCAAATCTTGAAAGTAAAAAAATGAATTTACAATGAAAAAGTTGTTAACACGAAGCAGAAGAGCAGCGCCTCAGAGGGCGGCAAAGCCGCGAGCCCACAAGAGCCCGAGCTATTGTTAGAACAGCAGCAGCCGCAGCCCAAGGGACCAACTGACTCTATCACACTCCTCTCTATCTCCCTTTGCTTGCTTTCCCTCCATCTGTCTCATGTGGCCACACTTTGCATTTTCCACTTTGATCTCCTCCTGCATCCTTGTTTCTCTCTTTGGATCTCAGCTTTTCAACATGTCTCATTTTTTCCTTTTCTCTCTTCCACCTTTTTGCTCCATTCATTATTGAACACGCTTCTTTTATTCATTTTGTTCTCAGGCCTTGATTTTCTTTGTTATCTGTTTGTAGGGCTTGTAGCATCCCCACTCACCCAACTCTCCTGACCCAGTTCCTTCCATTGCATCCACCGTTAAGTGTCACTGAATTATGCTTCATAGATTAAAATTGAGGCGTTTACTGTCAACAAAATATGAAACATGCTGTGTTGATATGAGAGGGTTCTGCCATTTTTTGTATTTATTCTCACTTGCTTTCCTTCCCTCCTACTGAGATTATGGTCAAAAATGCCCTTAAATGAGTCATATTGTTCATAATACATGAAGATTTTCACTGCCATTGAATATCCTCTTAGAATCAGAATCAGAAAAGGGTTTATTGCCAGGTATGATCAAACACATACAGTAAACCTCGGATATATCGGATTCAATTGTTCCCACTGGTTTTGTCCGATATAAGCGAAATCCGTTATATGCGTATACCGGAAAATGTCCGTTTTACGCATATATCGGATTTTATTCGTTATAAAAAGGCACTTCCTTGACTATGTTTCCAATGTACCTGGACTGGGCAATGAAAAGAGACGTAAGGTAATGAGAATTTAACTTTATTGGACTCTGAGCATAACAAATTGTTAATTAAGCTAGGCCCTGTTACGCCCGTCAGGCCTACGTTATTTCCAATAGTGAGGTTAAGATCTCATTCACTGCTGTGCTAGTATTATTGACGTCACTCACTTTTATATTTGTCCTAAATCTGAATAATAAACGTGAATATAAATCGCGCAGGCAATGCTGCAAATGACGTCGTATAGCGGCCTGTCACGATTCGGCGAATCGGAGCGCCACAATGCGGCCATCCGATATATGCGAGGGAAATTTCATGGAAATGCATTGGAACGGGACTGGAGATTTTGTCCGAAATAGGCGAAATCCGTTATAAAAAATCCGATATATGCAATGAATTTTTATTGGAAATGCATTACAGAAAAATTGGTTCTTTTTTATCTGTCCGTTGTGAGCGAATTTCTGATATATCCGAGTCCGATATATCCAAGGTTTACTGTACTAGGAATTTGTTTTGGTATAGTAAGTGCAGGCACATCTATTAAAAAAGAATGAAAAATACAAAATATACAGAATAAACAGTATAAATATATGTACACAGTCTGTTTTTTGTTTGTTATTCCGGAAGTGCAGTCTGATTGTTTTTCCTAGAAGTCCAATTATTAGTATTTAGAAATATTAATGCAGCCATGTAAGAAAAAAAGGGACGTTTGCGGTGCCCCTTAAATGCTTTGTAAAACATGGCACCATACATAAGACACATGATCATTGGATGAATGGTCAGTGACTTCAATTAGTTGCTAAGTGGCCACATTTTCAACCAATTTTGCTCAAGTTTTAAATAAATGCGCTCATCAGTTCCCCATTTCACCTTTTTGTGAAAAGCTGATATTAAAAAAAATACAGTACATAGTAATATTTTTCACCACTGTATGCAACCGTGAACGTGAAGTGTAATCACTCTGTAAACATGAGTCTGCAGTTGTATTCATTCTGCCTATGTGAAGATATTTAAAGTTTGCACTGTAATTGACTTTTATATCTGCCATTTTCAGGTATGAACTGCGGCTGCGCTACTTTCCTAAAGGTTACCTCAGTCATTTCTCGGAAGACAAACCCTCGCTCAACTACCTCTATCATCAGGTGCAACATCACACACAAGAAAACAAGAGACAAATACTACATCAACAAAAACTGATATGGAACTTTTGGGGGCAGATTCCTCTATGAGAAAATAAAAAAAAAAAGATAATCAATATATTGGCAAATTAAATGTTTCTATCTTTAGGTACTTTTCATTTATTAGAACTCTTACAAGAAATGAATGTGAGAAGAAAGTGTATTGTGTAATCTAAAACAAACAAACAAACAAAATATTTTACTTTTTTTATTAATAAGTCTGACTTAAGCCTTTACATTTTTTCTTGCTTGATTTGTTCCATGAATTATTAGCAAAAGTTAACATAAAAACATGAAAATTTAATACAAATCTTTGTGATAATCACATTTTTATCATGTCATGTTATTATTCAGAGGCTGCACGGCCGTCAAGTGGTTAGCGCCTCACAGCTAGGAGACCAGGGTTCAATTCCACCCTTGACCATCTCTATGTGGAGTTTGCATGTTCTCCCCGTGCATGCGTGGGTTTTCTCCGGGTACTCCGGTTTCCTCCCACATTCCAAAAACATACTAGGTTAATTGGTGACTCCAAATTGTCCATAGGTATGAATGTGAGTGTGAATGGTTGTTTGTCTATATGTGCCCTGTGATTGGCTGGCAACAAGTCCAGGGTGTACCCCGCCTCTCGCCCCAAGACAGCTGGGATAGGCTCCAGCATCCCCGTGACCCTCAAGAGGATAAGCGGTCGAAAATGAATGAATGAATGTTATTATTCATTAAACTTTATTCAGGTTTTAGCTTGTTGAACTGTGAGTGGATTTGATTTATTATTGAAAACAAATCAATACAGTGTTAATATGTAATGGGCCCCCGGTATGTTTTTGGCTTCTTACTCCGTTTGAAACCCTGTCTTAAGTTTAGAATAAACACTTTGGATGCTAACTAGGTAGCTCTGTAGTATGTTATGTTAAAAGCATTACAGTTGAGCAATGTGTGGTAAATAAAGAATAATCTGAGTGTAAAGGTGACTATAGGGGTTGGGCTGTAATAACGGTACAATTTTTAAGGTAATAAACAGGTTTTCTATGCTGTCGTTACGAAAATATTATGTTTTTTTAATTTTGAATTCTATTTTGCGTGAATTCACTTATCGTGTTCAAGTCTAGAACCAACTACATATCCCATGATCTTTTAGGTAACAGAAAAAAAACAGAAAAGTCAGTAATATTGTAGGTTCGACACAGACACCATTCAACACAACACAGCCTGTAACCTTTTTTGTAATCAAGTGTAGAAATCTAATCTGGATCAGACAACTTTTAGCCGATTGTCTATTGGCTTTGATTAATCCATCAGGCAAAAGGAACTATAGTAAAAAAAAAAAAAAATGATGCCACAATAACTTCTATTATGCCACTTTTCAGAATCAGAAAAGAGTTTATTGCCAGGTATGATCAAACACATACTAGGAATTTGTTTTGGTGAAGTAGGTGCAGATCTATTAAAATCTATTAAAAAAGAATGAAAAATACAGAATAAACAGTATAAATATATGTACTGTTTTTTGTTTGTTATTCCGGAAGTGCAGTCTGATTGTTTGATTGTTTCTCCTAAGAGTAGGAGCATCAATCTACTTTTATGATGACCTATGACATTTGTATGACGAGCTGTGCCGTTCCGTTTTATTTCACCAGGTAAAGAGCGACTACATGCAACATATCGCAGATCAGGTGGATCAAGATATTGCTTTAAAACTGGGCTGTTTAGAAATAAGGTGAGAAGAGGCAGTGTGTACTCATTAGTAGTACCTGCTACCTTGTACTTCAGAGCATTTCCTGTTTGTTCTAACCGCCGTAACCATCTATTACGCAGGCGTTTCTTCAGAGAGATGCCAGGAAATGCCCTTGACAAGAAATCTAACTACGAACTGCTAGAGTAACATTGATTTCTTCAATGATTATATATATTTTTTTGCTGATGAATATACAACATATGTTATGATTTTTTTGTGTGTTTTAGGAAAGATGTTGGTTTGAGAAGGTTCTTCCCTAAAAGCCTGCTGGACTCTTTAAAGGTGAGCAGCAAAATGTCAGTGAAGTGAGATTAACTTTTAGCTGGAATGAATGTTGACACAAAGGATATTTGACTTGGTGTTTGAGTACCTGACTAAACAGAATCAAGTTGAACATAATGTTGTCAGTATGCACCATGGTCGCCATGGCCCTGGGCGACTGTTGAGGAAAAGCAAATCAGATTTTTTTTTGTCTCTCTTCCACCTTTTCTCAGGCAAAGACTCTTCGTAAGCATATCCAGCAGACGTTCAAGCAGTTTGCAAACCTCAACGATGAGCAGAGCATCCATAAGTTCTTTGAGATAATCTCTCCTATCTACCATTTCGACAAGGAGTGCTTCAAATGTGCTTTAGGGGTAAGGCAGTATTCAGGTATTCAGTCCATAGAGACAAATGTTTCGTGTTTAGAGGAACAGTTGAAGGACGTTCACACGCTTATCATGTCATTCTGGTGGAAGTTGGGAATTTATTTAGCAGTCTTGTGTGGAATGTCAACATGTTAATGGCTTACCAGACCTACACAAGGCCAGAACGTTTCCCATGTGTCCACGAGCCATGCTTTCACAGCAGTCTGACACATTAGACCAGGGGTGTCGAATGTTCAGCCAAAAGCTTGTTTGTTAGTGGCTTTTGGTACCAAAGCAAACACGGGGAAGATAGAGCAAAACAGAAACATGTCAAGAGAGGCTCAAATGGATTGAGTAAGACCCTCAAACAATGCACAACGATGAGCCAATTCAAGAAACAATACAAGCAGTTGATGTTTGCTAAATACAAGGATGAAGAGTCTTGAACCAGTCATGATGTGCTATACATATCACTATATTGACACTTACTATGGTACCCATTATGTCATTGGATGCTCATATCACCTTGTACTTCGGTACGTGATAAAAAAAAATAAAATAAAAATAAAATAATTTAAGAAACTAAAAAAAAAAAAATACTTAAACTATATTAGGAAAGCAGGAAGTGAACAAATGTAACAGTTACTGATTGTAAAAGTACCAGATGGAGGGGTAGGATTTAATAAGCTTTGCTTCTTCCTACTCCTTTTGGACATGTGGAACTGTGAACTGATTATGGGATGCACTCAATTGTAATCTGATGCATGTTCAAATGAAATAATACCATTACCATTACCAAATGTGGATACCAATAACTAATCAGAAAACAAATCTTATTACAAAAAAGTGGACCCTGCGTCCTTTGATTTTTCTTTTGGGGGGGGCACTCTTACATTAGACAAATTTACTTTCAAAATATATTTATTACAGTGATGCCCAAGTTCACGTCATTATACCAGGGGCTGTTTCTTTTTTTTTTCTTTTTTTTGTCCCATCCAGCCATTGGGGCAGATAGTATTGTTGATCTAAATGCCCTTACATGCTAAACAGATTTGCTCTGTGTCAGGAAAGGTGGCTACAACTTCCCTGTACTATGACATTTTATTTGCCGTTATTTGATGTTTTTGTTATGCGCATTTGGAGCGACCGGATCGGAGCAAGAAGAAACACAGAAAAGAAGAAGAGAAAGGTGGGGTGGGGGGGCAGTAGAGAGAGAGACAAAAACAGCAGCAACAAGAATTCCCATAACAATAACAGTGACAAACAGAACAGTTAAATGTCAAGGATGGCTAAGGGTCACACTGGAGATGATATCAGTGGAATGAAACAGTCCAACTTACCAGTAGCAATAGTAACAATGAGGACATGAACCATGATAGTAAACACAATTACAGCCATACAGTTACAGTAATTAAAATGTCACTGCTTGACATCATTTTTACTGTAATAATAGCATACCAATAGCATAAAGACATCAGGGATAAGATGGTAGATTGTGTAGAGAAGCACCCATGTGCTGTGAGTGTCCATATGGAGGTGTATACCAGGGGTGTTGGTCATGTATTAAAATTATTCATTAATTCATTTTCTACCGCTTATCCTCACGAGGGTCGTGGGGGGTGCTGGAGCCTATCCCAGCTGTCTTGGGGCAAGAGGCGGGGTACACCCTGGACTGGTGGCCAGCCAATCACAGGGCACATATAGACAAACAACCATTCACGCTCACATTCATACCTATGGACAATTTGGAGTGGCCAATTTTTTTGGAATGTGGAAACCGGAGTACTCGGAGAAAGCCCACGCATGCACGGGGAGAACATGCAAACTCCGCACACAGAGATGGCCGAGGGTGGAATTGAACCCTGGTCTCCTAGCTGTGAGGTCTGCGCGCTAACCACTCGACTACCGTGCAGCACAAACACCAACACCAAGTTTTTTCCATTTGATTAAAGAGGTATGGTGCAGTAATATGACAAAATGCACACAATAATTATTGTATGTTTTCTTTGTCTTTCCAGTCTAGTTGGGTAATATCAGTAGAGTTGGCAATCGGACCAGAGGAAGGAATCAGCTACCTCACAGATAAGGGCTCAGCGGTGAGTATTATCGTTAAATTTAACACGCCTGCTAATTCTGGGTCAATACCATTTGGATATTTTTCCTTGTCTTTTTTTTGTATATTGACTTACACGAGAGCAAAAGCTGCCATGTTCATCGCTTCGTGATCTTAATTCTTTTAGCGCCAAAGTGGCAAAATTGCAACAAGCAAAATTGCTGAATATAACAAGCCATTTCACCTTACACCAGGTGATGACGGGCATCTGTAACATCAATCCGAGCAAAATTTGTGGTCATTTCTATGCAAAGTTTATAAGATTATAGACTATGTGAAGCCCCTTGCATGTGCAGCAGTGCGGCTGCTTGCCATGGCAGCCCACATGCAGCCTACTTGTGCTTATTCTTTGCTAAACTGTGTTCGGGGTAGCAGGAGGGGACCTGGTTGGTTGTCAAAACCCTGCGAGGTAGCGGGAATGTACTAAGAACGTGAAAATAGCATCATAAGCAGTACCATCTGCGGGAGACCCCTCTGCAGAAAGGACTTTTTACTTTAAACTTTACTTCATGTATATATACTTTATATCAATTTATATAATAATGGCAGTGCAGGCATCAGTGATGTTCAAGATCCTGCTGTGAATGACAATGATGATGGCTGGGTTTGCTTGAGTGATGAGGAAGTCACAAGTGGATCAGACATTTTGATGAGCGTGTATTGTGTATTGAGACAGGGATCTGACAAATTCAGAGCCTGGTGACATCATTCTATGCAAATTAGATGAGTACTCCCACTCATACTGATGATTTTTCTAATTTAGAGTATGTCTTTATCTCTTACCATTTTCAAGCTACAGCCTTTTGAATTATTAATAATTAATGAATCAATATTTAATATAATTAAAAATAAATTTAATAATTTATTATTTAATTTATTTAATTAATACACACACATATATATATATATATATATATATATATATATATATATATATATATATAATTAATTAATAATAAAAAAAAAGTGTTACTAGCCATATACCACACTGCCCTCTTCTGGTTAATCTTGCCTGTGCAGCTGTTGAGTCTGTTTAATCACCATTTGACGTGTAGTCTTAATCCATATCTTGTCTCCAGCCTACCCACTTAGCTAACTTCAACCAGGTTCAGTCCATCCAGTATTCCGCTTTGGAGGAGAAGGACAGGAAAGGCATGCTGCAGCTCAACGTAGCAGGAGCTCCGGAGGTAACAAACACTGCATTTCTCATGTTATCTTCTGGTTTCCACCCAGCAAGCTGAGCTCACTCAAATTATTGATTTACCGTAATTTCCGGACTTTCGAGCGCACCTGGTTATAAGCCTCACCCACTATATTTTTAGAGGAAAAACGATTTTGTACATACACAAGCCGCACCTGTATATAAGCCGCATGTGCCCACATTAAAACATGTAAACATGTTTACAAAGAAAGACGGTACACAGAGAGAGTTTTCATTCATTCATTCATTAATTTTCTACCGCTTTTTCATCACGAGGGTCGCGGAGGTGCTGGAGCCTATCCCAGCTGTCTTTGGGCAAGAGGCGGGGTACACCCTGGACTGGTCGCCAGCCAATCACAGGGCACATATAGACAAACAACCATTCACACTCACATTAGAGAGTTTTAATAATATAACTTAACAATAATAATAATATAACTTTCTTCACAAACGGTGCCTGTGACGCGGCAGTAAAACGGTAGCAACATGGTAACAAGACGCTAGCAACACAATAGCAACACAATATAGAATGTTTTCCAGTTCGGGCCACCTGCTTTTATTACCTCTGAAAGCTTTTTTCGTCTTTTTACATTGCTGCAGTTCTTCCCGCTGCCGTTTCCGGCGTCTCACCTTTGATTCGTTTATGCCAGGTTTACGTGCAGCAGCTCTGTTTCCTTCTTTATCGGACAGCTCGATTGCTTTTAGCTTGAAAGCTGCGTCATAATGCCTTTCTTTTTGCATTTTTGCACAAGACAAGAAGTTGCAGTCTTCCTCGACACATATATTCCACCGGTCTTACCTTTTCTACTCGAGAGCCCCTGGCGGCCGTTAGAAAAATTACATAAATTGGCCGCATCACTGAATAAGCCACAGGGTTGAAAGTTTGGGAAAAAAGTAGCGGCTTATAGTCCGGGATTTACGGTATGTGGAGTCTATTCACAATTAGTTCATCCTTGTGCTTATTAATCATTGTAGAATGACTTGTAGTCCCCTGGTAAAGATGAATGCAGTGTCAGCATGTGTATGTGAAGAAATGGGCGTAGAACGTGCGAGTGGAAAAAAGATGTCAGCATCATGTCTTGAGTATCGTTTTCTGTGCGGGTGTGAACAACTTAATACGCTGGGATGTGTGCACTCGGAAGATGTTGCTCATTAAAAAGTCATATCACGCTACTCAGCCTAAATTTACCCGAGTAATCCTTCCGTGTGTTCATGCGCAGCCTCTCACAGTCACCACGGCATCGCTGACGACAGCAGAAAACATGGCCGACTTGATTGACGGTTACTGCCGACTCTTTTCCTTAGCTACTCACTCCTTCATCGTCAGAATCCACAAAGGTAGGAGACCGTTCTCGTTCTACTGTATGTATTTTAGGGTAGCTGCACTGCAGTGGTTGTCTTGAAGATAAATCAGGAATCAGGGGAGCAAAACTGTCAATATGATACAGACACAGGCAGTCAACCAGACAATTCATTCTGCTTCTGACTGGAGATGCTTGTCACTGTTTGTTTCTTGGAGTAACCGTCCTGTGTTTTTTTTTTCTAAAAAAAATAACTGTGTGTGAAGAACATGGTAATGGTTTTATTTCATTTGAACATGCATCAGATTACAATGGAGTGCATCCCATAATCAGTTCACAGTTCCACATGTCCAAAAGGAGTAGGAAGAAGCAAAGCTTATTAAATCGTACCCCTCCATCTGGTACTTTTACAATCAGTAACTGTTACATTTGTTCACTTCCTGCTTTCCTAAAAAAAAAAATTTATTTTTTATTTTTTGTCACATACCAAAGTACGAGGTGATATGAGCATCCAATGACATAATGTGTACCATAGTAAGTGTCAATATAGTGATATGTATAGCACATCATGACTGGTTCAAGACTCTTCATCCTTGTATTTAGCAAACATCAACTGCTTGTATTGTTTCTTGAATTGGCTCATCGTTGTGCATTGTTTGAGGGTCTTACTCAATCCATTCCATAGTTTGATTCCACATACTGAAATGCTATGGCTAGCATAACGTAGTCCTAGCATAGAAGTGTTTCAAATGTACTTCTTCCCTGAGATCATATTTCTCCTCTCTTGTAGAGAAGTATTGGATGACATTTTTAGCTAATTGGTTATTTTTAGCCTTATGCATTATTTTAGCTGTTTGAAGATGAACTATATCAGCAAGTTTAAGTATTAGTGATTTTAGAAATAAGTTTTAGTATGTTCTCTGTAGGCGGCATTATGAAGTATCCTTACTGACCTTTTTTGCAGTACATTTAGCGAGTGAAGATTGCTTTTATAGTTATTATCCCATATTTCCACACAATAAGTAAGATATGGTAGAACCAGAGAGCAATAAAGAGTGTGGAGTGATTTCTGATTGAGAACAAATTTAGCTTTGTTCTCAATATTGAAATATTTCTGGCCACCTTATGTTGTATATTTGTAATATGAGGTTTCCAGCTCATATTTTCATCTATTGTGATCCCCATAGAAAGATAGTGATGTGTTGGCTCTCGTTGCAGTAACTGATTTATTTTGTCTTGCAGACGGGGACAGAGCGCTACCATCCCTTCCAAAGTAAGTGTTATTATTTATTGGAAATAAATGGCATGCTCCTTTTTTGTCCTCATTGCACATGGGGATCAATTGTTACATTTTACAAATGCAAGTCATGGCCGAAAATACTGGCATGCCAAAAATGCCAGCCTAATGTATACAGTCATGGCCAAAAACATTGACATCTTTGCTATGACAATATTTGTCGCCATGACCATAATAACACCATTTCTTGTATATAGAGAATATAAAAGTATATATATATATATATAAAACTATAAAAGTATGCTCTAATCAGTGATTTATGCTGCTGATTCCGATACCCATCATCTATTTGTGAAATTGGCTGTTGTACATTTTTAAATGATATGAAATCAGCTTCATTCAGACAAAAGCAGATTTGACTATTTCAAGAGAACATATATCCGTGATGAAACTTGTAGAGGATGAGATGCCTCGGGTGCGATTTCTATGCACAGAGGGGCGAGTGTCCAACGTTTGGTCACATTAGCTGTCGCCTGAACAACAATCACATTGCGCGCCTCGAAAACTCACCATTAATCAAACGTAATAATTTTTTCTGGGTACATGATACCATACAGCATCCATATCAAACTTGCGTGGGCCGCACTAACATTAAACTTTCATATCAAGGCGGGGGCCTCAAACTAGTGTTCTGTGGGCCACATTTGGCCCGCGGGCCGCGTGTTTGAGACCACTGTACATGATTCTTTTGGCTTTGGCACACCTGCCACAGGAGACCGCTCGCTACAGGCTACATGCTACATGCTACCACAGCTTTTGTGATCGGCGTTGAAAGGCCTCAAATTAAAAACCCTATAGTGCTGGACATAACATGGATGTGTTAACCCCAAATCATTTTTATTTTGTCTGATGCAGAGTGTCAAATCACGAGAGACGGATGGAAAAACGGATGGAGGGAGTGCGAAGCAGAGCAGTTTGCGTGTCAGGTAGAAGATTTGCTGTGGCCTTCATTATCTGTCTCTTTCTCGTGCTTTTAACCTTCCTCTTGTGTTAGATTTCTGGTATCACCTCTTATGATAACGGGTCGGTTTTGACCCATGTATTAAATCAGCTATAAAATACACTAAAAACAATAAGTTACCATCAAATTTGCTTCTCATCTCTTGGTTACCTTCTTTGGCTTCCTCATTCATGAAAATGTTGGTTTTAATACTTTTGGTGTGGGCATTTTTTGTCACTATACCCCTCGATTTCAATTTCCAAAAATGGTAAAGTGAACCTCAAAAGAATTATATTAATAAATTGAAGGTTCTTTTGTTACCTGGCTATTACTGAGGGATATAGAACAGCTTCACCACCAGCATCTGACTGGCATCATCTGTGTCTTCTGGATCATACTCCACGTTGTCCTCCTGCTCATCTCAACGGCTATGCTGGTCTGTCCTCTCCCTCATTGTCACCAAAAATTTGGTCCAGATCTTGGTTCACTGTACTTCTTGCCATTCTTTCCATGATTTAAATTGTAAATGTGAAATCAGCCAATCAAATGAGTGAATTCATCTCACATATCTGGACATTGTTTTTATGCTGGTATACTGGAAAAGCGGTCAAAAAGAGAATCCCTTGAAGCTTCCATGATGAGAAGAGGAGCTGGTTGTCATTGTGTTGGCTTATCGTACACTTATGATTTCAGTTTTGGCTCAAAATATTGCTTTTTAATCATATTATTATTATTACCGGGTTGAAACCGACCCTAACAATACAGTGGTCATAATTTCAACCAGACCATTTTAATGGTAATGGTAATGTTAACGGTTTTATTTCATTTGAACATGCATCAGATTACAATTGAGTGCATCCCATAATCAGTTCACAGTTCCACATGTCCAAAAGGAGTAGGAAGAAGCAAAGCTTATTAAATCCTACCCCTCCATCTGGTACTTTTACAATTTAGTAAAACATTAGTAAAAATTATTTTTTGAGTTTTATTGAATTTTATTATTTTATTGAATTTTATTTTTTATTGTTGAAATACAGTTTCCTGACAAAGTCAAAAGGCCTTCATGCAATAAATAAATGTTATGTGATTTTTTTTCTACATTAAAATGTACATAAAACGTGTCGGTGCCAACCCTAACACAAGAGGACGGTTAATGTTGTGACTGACGGCTTTGTAGACAACTCTGTGCCCTGAAAGCGCCCTCTGTTTGCAGTGAAGAGTCTCTCTCAGATCAGATGTTTGCATGGAGAGCTGTAGTCACTGCCACTTTGTCTCTGCGTTGACTCTTTCCTAACCTCTGACTAACCCCCGGTTCGGGCAGGATGCCATTAAAATGACCATAAGCATAAAATGGATGATCGATGGTTCCTGCATACTAACCTTTAAAACTCTCTCCTCCCTTCTCTGTATGCATCCCATGGTGCATGTGGCTTCTGCAGGGCACACTAGTGGCGATGGTAAACAATATCATGTATTACATCCCTGTTTAATTTGACTGCAATGCATGCCAGAGTCGAGTTTATCTGTGTGCGTCTGCAAATGATGACAATCTCTCCATGACTCAACCTGTTTTTTTTTGTGACACATTCTGTTTCCATCCCTCCCCTTTCCTCTTTGTGTCGGCCTCCATTGCACATCACTCTGTGTTGTTCTTGTCACTTGTGTGAACATTTGATGTAATTGTTGTGCATGTATTCCGCATTGGATATGGTGACATTCTTTTTGAAAGGTAATTCGTTCCAATAATGTTTTCCTGCTACATCTTTTAGCATTTGAGTTTTTTTTTTTTCATGATTTTGTCGCCAATTGAGTTTTAATATCGTGTCTTTTTGTCTCTTATAGAAACGGATGATTATGCTGAGATCATAGATGAGGAGGACACCTATACAATGCCTTCAAGTAAGTGGGCAGGAATCCACCCGCTGACACACGCATTGCAAGTGGTTAATGTATAGAGTCAC
Source organism: Doryrhamphus excisus (assembly GCF_030265055.1). NCBI lineage: Eukaryota > Metazoa > Chordata > Actinopteri > Syngnathiformes > Syngnathidae > Doryrhamphus > Doryrhamphus excisus. Next base: position 671,014 of record NC_080475.1, read on the forward strand.
TTATAGTGCTTCCGATCACACTTGTCACTTGGTGGACTGCATGCCAGGGTTAGTTTAGATCTCCGTGTGATTTAGAGAGTAGCCGGTCCACAGGAGCTCATATGTGTGTGCATGTGTGTGTCATTTGGTCTTTACCCTGTTCCTCGCTCGTCATGCTTGTAAGTGAAGTGGGATTCAGGTCCGAGTGATGACTTTACTTCTTTAAAAGCTGTCAAATTTCATAAAAAAAAAAAAATGTTTTGCTTCCATCACTTTTAGCCATGTGTTATCCTCTGAGTATTTCAGATAAATTGGTCTTATTTGGTCAAACACACACTTTGATGTGAATGTCACTTGTACGTTAAAATAAGACTTAACTTGTAGGCCTAACATGTTTATGATGGATTAGCATTATTATTGTATTCCTCTTAACTGAATCAGAATCAGAATGCCCTTTATTGTCATTTTACATATAGTAGAATGAAATTGCAGCAGCTCCATTTTCAGTGCGAGACAGTATGACAGTACAAAATATAGAAATTAGAAGTATAAATAAAGAATAAATAGAAGAATTAGAAGAATAAATAATAAATAACGAAGGGTCTACATTGTAGAGGATGAGATTGGTTGCCTTGATTACATTGTTACATCTTGTTGAGGGAGAGGATGGCTTGAGGAAAGAAACTGTTTTTTATATAATATAATATATACAGTAAACCTCGGATATATCGGATTCAATTGTTCCCACTGGTTTTGTCCGATATAAGCGAAATCCGTTATATGCGTATACCGGAAAATGTCTGTTTTACGCATATATCAGATTTATATCCAGTATATGCGTAAATCGGATTTTATCCGTTATAAAAAGGCACTTCCTTGACTATGTTTCCAATGTACCTGGACTGGGCAATGAAAAGAGACGTAAGGTAATGAGAATTTAACTTTATTGGACTCTGAGCATAACAAATTGTTAATTAAGCTAGGCCCTGTTAGCCCGTCAGGCCTACGTTATTTCCAATAGTGAGGTTAAGATCTCATTCACTGCTGTGCTAGTATTATTGACGTCACTCACTTTTATATTTGTCCTAAATCTGGAGCCAGGAGAAAGACAATAGCCAGTGACATCAACAAGATTAGCATAACGATGCGGCCATCCGATATATGCGAGGGAAATTTCATGGAAATGCATTGGAACAGGACTGGAGATTTTGTCCGAAATAGGCGAAATCCGTTATAAAAAATCAGATATATGCAATGAATTTTTATTGGAAATGCATTACAGAAAAATTGGTTCTTTTTTATCTGTCCGTTGTGAGCGAATTTCCGATATATCCGAGGTTTACTGTATATATGTATATATAATACTGTACTAACAAAAGTTCCATGGTCACACAGAGTAATCCTAGCCAAAAAGGGGAAACACTCAAATCTCATGTCGTCCCTTATATTTATAGGCCTGTATTATATTTTTGGAGTGTTTGGGTGTCACAGGATCAAGATGAATTGACCTACTGTGCATGTGATGGACATCAGGATATATCAGGATATTAGTGTGCATCTTGGTTTTGTTCTGTATAAAGAGGTCTACAGACTCTACACTACCAAAATATTTCTATTTCTCCACAAAATACAACTCACTTTAAAAGTTACGGGACAACTTGGGTCTGTAATCCATCTCTCTAAAGCAGGGGTCTCAAACACGCGGCCCGCGGGCCAAATGTGGCCCACAGGACACTAGTTTGAGGCCCCCGCCTTGATATGAAAGTTTAATGTTAGTGCGGCCCGCGCAAGATTGATATGGATGCTGTATGGTATCATGTACCCAGAAAAAATTATTACGTTTGATTAATGTTCATGTTAAAGGTTAAATAACTGTTAATAGTTATCCTCCCTATCCGTGTGGAAGTGGTACGTTTTTGGCTATTTAAGTTTAAAGGAAATAACTTGAAGGCTACCGTTTAGGTCGCGAGCGCTCTAGTTTGCGAGTTAGCATGTGTCTCAAGACCCTGCAGTTGCGCAATATGTTGTAAATAGAAAGAGTATAAATGTGACTATAGTCGTGTTTTGTCATGTCTACAGGGCTCTAATAATGTTTTGCTAATTCTAATAAAAAAAAAATAATTTGTTGACCCACCAACTATAGTATGTGGTTTCTTAAGTTTTTATTATTTGCGGTTTTATTATTATTATTATATTTATTTATTTATTACTGATTGATTGATTTTCTTTATTCTTGATTTGTTTATTTATTTTTCATCTTATTTTGTGTAGAAAAATAAAAAGTAAGATATTTGAGAACAGTGGAATGTTTTATCAGAGCTTTTCTTGTAGAAAATCGGAACCAAAGCCCAGTTTATTAATTTTTCTGTTTTTAATTGAAAACCTTTTTTGAAAACCTGATGCAGCCCAGTCTCACCCAGACCCTAGCTCCCAAGTAAATTGAATTTGAGACCCCTGCTCTAAAGTATTCTAAATGTGGTTTGCTAACTTGCTACTGTACTCACAGTTAGTTATTTTGTCTCCTATCAATAACCAATTTTCCCAGAATACTATGGACTAGATCAAGGTAATGATTTGAACACACCATAAGTCTGGTTGTATAGTGGTGGTACTTTGATTTGGTGGTGGTTGTCATCCTTTTATGTTTGCTTGCAACTGTAAATGAACCTGAATGTGTCCCCTCCCCTTCTTTGTGTTTGTATTGTCAGTTTGGATCATATTGGTCTGATTTGAGCGATGGCGAAATAGCGAGAAAAATGTAGCAAAAGAGAACAAAAACTAATATTGCAAAAGTATTATGCGTTAAGGAAATACTGCTGACAATGTCTCATGTTTATGCCATCAACTTTTTTCTTATTATTACATTTAAATGTCTATACCACCTCATGCTCATCGAGAATAATTGAAACTGGCTGTTGTCTTCGTTATGTGGCATGCTCGGCTTCAGTTGCACGCTGGCTGCTACCAAGCTTGTCAGAGCAGTAGGATAAATTAATAATTTCACACATATTATTACACACATCACTAGCTTGTACAATTTTTTTCCGCCCCTCAAAATGTAATCGTTTGTGAGAATGTCGCCGCACACACGCAAACGATCTCAAATCCTGCACACAATGCTCTGACAAGCTTGGTAAATGCAAATGTATACATTAAGTATGTGTGTATTGTATGTGTATGTTTTGTCTTTTTGTCCTCAACAGCGTGTTTTTCTGTCTGATTGTGTTCATGTCCACGTATGTTATGTATTCAGCACAGGATTATGAGATTCAGAGGGATCGCATTGAACTGGGCCGCTGCATAGGTGAAGGTCAGTTTGGGGACGTCCACCAAGGAGTTTACATCAGTCCGGTAAACACACACACACACACACACACACACACAAACACATTCATCATTGTGCCATAAATTGTAGGCTTTTATTGCTCCACTGCTACACTTGCTAAGATTGGATTTCACTTGTGAAGTTTTATTATGAACAATGTACATCACACATGCATATATGCAATGCTGCATTCATGGCCCCGCAAATTTGCTGATTTTTGCTCCAAAATGCATTTTTCCACAGAAAACACATGTGAAAATAGAAGTATTTTTACATGTTCTTCACTGATAATGTTTCCTTCCTCAAGTGTTGAGGTTTTGCACTTTGTTTGACCTTCAAAACACACAATAGTTGTGTGCCATGTCACAGAAAAGAGAAGTACTAGCTTTGATGGTTACTCAAAACTTCAAAAGCGAGGTGAACACACATTACAGTAATTCCTCATTTATCGCGGCTAATTGGTTCTAGACTTACCTCGATGTGTGAATTTCCACTAAACAGGATTCAATCCTAATTAACTGATTTATTTTTCATAATTCGAGCATAGAAAAACAGTACTAATGAAGTAAATATTTTCAGATTAGAGCTATCAGAGCCCTCTAGACAAGAAATAACACCCCTACAGGCACCTTTACACTCATACTACCCAAAATAAACCGAGAAAATAAACCATTTACTACATCAGGCTCACCAGTACAACAGTAGCTCATGTTATTATGATGATAATGATTCTTTCATTCGTTCATTTTTTACCGCTTATCCTCATGAGGGTCGCGGGGGGTGCTGGAGCCTATCCCAGCTGTCTTCGGGCGAGAGGCGGGGTACACCCTGGACTGGTGGCCAGCCAATCACAGGGCACATATAGACAAACAACCATTCACACTCACATTCATACCTATGGACAATTTGGAGTCGCCAATTAACCTAGCATGTTTTTGGAATGTGGGAGGAAACCGGAGTACCCGGAGAAAACCCACGCATGCACGGGGAGAACATGTTAACCCCACACAGAGATGGCCGAGGGTGGAATTGAACCCTGGTCTCCTAGCTGTGAGGTCTGCGCGCTAACCACTCGACCGCTGTGCAGCCTAATGATGACTATTATTATTATTATTATTATGTGATTATTGTGCCTGTACTGAGTAATTTAAACAACTATGATAAAAAAGTAATTATACACTAAGACTGAAAGTTAGTCATTGGCGATCAAGTCGGGTGTGTATTACTAGTGCCACCTAGTGGCCAGTGTAGAACTGCCTACATCAGGGGTCTCAAACTCAATTTACCTGGAGGCCACTGGAACTAGGGTCTGGGCAAGGCTGGGCCGCATCAGGTTTTCCAAAAACAAAACAAAACAACGCATTTATTAAAAACAGAAAAATATACAAACTTTTTCAGTGCTTTGGTTCCGATTTTCTACCATAAAAGCTCTGATAAAACATTCCACTGTTCTCAAATATCTTAATTCTTATTTTTCTGCACAAAATAAGATGAAAAATAAATAAATCAAGCATAAAGAAAATCAATCAATCAGTAATAAATATAATAATAATAATAAAACGGCAAATAATAAAAACTTAAGAAACCACATATAGTTGGTGGGTAGACAAATTATTTTTTTCAGATTAAAATGAACAAAGCATTATTAAAGCCCTGTAGACATGACAAAACACGACTATAGTCACATTTATACTTTTTTTATTTACAACATATTGCGCAACTGCAGGGTCTTGAGACACATGCTAACTCGCAAACTAGCGAGCTAGCGACCTAAACGGTAGCCTTCAAGTTATTTTCTTTAAACTTAAATAGCCAAAAACTTACCACTTCCACACGGATAGGGAGGATAACTATTAAGTTATTTAACCTTTAACATGAACATTAATCAAACGTAATATTTTTTTCTGGGTACATGATACCATACAGCATCCATATCAAACTTGCGCGGGCCACACTAACATTAAACTTTCATATCAAGGTGGGGGCCTCAAACTCGTTTCCTGCGGGCCACATGTGGCCCGCGGGCCGCGTGTTTGAGACCCCTGGCCTACATCAACGTCTTAAACTGTATTTTGATTTTAGCTCATTTAGAAAAAACCTTATTGTGATTTAATAATGATTTAATAGTGATAATGATGGTCACTTTTAATGCAAATGTTAATCTGAAATGGTAAGACAATGGCAAATGCATACAGGGAAGAACAAAGGGACATTAATTGTTCGTGTGACATAATATGCAACAGCTTGTCAACACATGGTAGCTTTTAAGAAGCTTAAATCTACATCTTATTTAAATGAAGTCCCTTCTAATTGGTCCCCTGGCTACAGTTATATGCTTTAATGTAAGAATAAAATCCAAATCCCTATAACATTGTAATTAATATTCAGCCACATTAGTTATTGATACGCTTCCATTTAGTTGCTAAAATTACACATTTTTTCAAATATTAGAAATGGCTTCTATGTGAAACATGCATCCAGTGTACTAAGTGTGACAATGTTTTGGTTTAGGAGAACCCGGCACTGTCAGTGGCTGTGAAGACGTGTAAGAATTCAACGTCGGACAGTGTGAGGGAGAAATTTCTCCAAGAAGCACGTAAGCTCTTCATGTGTGTTTGTGCTATAAAAAAAAAATCACAATCAGAAGCTTGACAGGCGAGTATTAATGAGAATGCGTTCCCTCACTCCTGTCCCCCTCCCAAGTAACCATGCGTCAGTTTGACCATCCTCACATTGTGAAGCTGATGGGCGTCATTACAGAGAATCCAGTCTGGATCATCATGGAGCTTTGCACACTGGGAGAGGTAAGATACCCATTGCTCGTGATGATGTACGGTATTTTACTCCTCGGTGACTCTACCATCCCTCTCGCTTTATGTCATGTGCTTTCCATAGTTACGCTCCTTCTTGCAAGTGAGAAAGTACAGTCTAGACCTGGCCACCCTCATCTTGTACTCCTACCAGCTCAGCACGGCATTGGCCTACCTGGAGAGCAAACGCTTTGTACACAGGTATGTTGTAATCAGAGTACCCGGAGAAAACCCACGCATGCACGCACGCCACACAGAGATGGCCGAGGATGGAATTGAACCCTGGTCTCCTTAGCTGTGAGGTCTGCGTGGTAGCCACTCCACCGCCGTGCAGCCAGTTAATAATTCATTCATTCATTCATTTTCTACCGCTTTTTCCTCACGAGGGTTGTGGGGGATGCTGGAGCCTATCCCAGCTGTCTTTGGGCGAGAGGCGGGGTACACCCTGGACTGGTGGCCAGCCAATCACAGGGCACATATAGACAAACAACCATTCACACTCACATTCATACCTATGGACAATTTGGAGTCGCCAATTAACCTAGCATGTTTTTGGAATGTGGGAGGAAACCGGTGTACCCGGAGAAAACCCACGCATGCACGGGGAGAACATGCAAACTCCACACAGAGATGGCCGAGGGTGGAATTGAACCCTGGTCTCCTAGCTGTGAGGTCTGCATGCTAGCCACTCGCCCGCCGTGCAGCCGGTTAATAATTCATTTTGGTAATAAAAAAGGGTTTTCACATTTTTTGAACTACTTAGTCCCATTTATTAATTATTTTATCAACTGAAAACCATTGGCGTTCTTATATATATGAAGTCCATGCACACAGGAAAAGTTCTAATACTTTATTGTAAAATCTAATCACCTCCTGGTGAGCTTGGATACGTAATCCTCCATCATCAGTCAAACTCATTCATTCAGTAGAACTAACTCGCAAACTAGAGAGCTAGCGACCTAAACGGTAGCCTTCAAGTTATTTCCTTTAAACTTAAACGAACCACTTCCACATGGATAGGGAGGATAACTATTAACAGTTATTTAACCTTTAACATGAACATTAATCAAATGTAATAATTTTTTCTGGGTACATGATACCATACAGCATCCATATCAAACTTGCGCGGGCCGCACTAACATTAAACTTTCATATCAAGGTGGGGGCCTCAAACTTGTGTCCTGCGGGCCATATTTGGCCCGCGGGCCGCGTGTTTGAGACCCCTGATCTATGATGATCTATGTAGGAAAACAACCACAAGAAATGATAATCATTATTTGAGATTCTCATGTGATGTCAAAGCTGTCCAGCTTTTCCTCTCTATGGAAGGACGGCAGTGACAAGGACACTCAAGCCCACGTATGCTCACACCCCTTCAGGATTAGGAATGTATTGCAAGTGCCACCAGTATGATATTTGTTGTCCGATTAGCAAGGGTAATGATGTCACACACTGACCCTGACAGCCTTACCTTGGGTTTCTGCCTTGTATTTCACCAGGAAATGTGCTAATTGTGTGTGAAAGTACACACAGTTTTGGTTTTGCTGTTTTTTTACGTAAAAGGCCGAGGCGAATAAAGCCTGCTTTTTACCATTTCTCGCTCTGATGTCTGTGTGAAAGAGGCTTATGTGTTTCTTCTTCAGGGACATAGCAGCACGCAACGTCCTGGTATCCACCGTGGATTGTGTGAAGCTGGGTGACTTTGGTCTGTCACGGTACATGGAAGACAGTTCTTACTACAAAGGTAAGAAGAGCTCCTCCATGCATTCAGTCACATGTAACAAATCCTCTCTTTTCTGTCTCCCAGCCTCTAAAGGGAAGCTGCCCATTAAATGGATGGCTCCTGAGTCAATCAATTTTAGAAGATTTACCACAGCCAGTGATGTCTGGATGTTTGGTAAGTTATATTATACTATCTTCTAATATAATAAACAGCTAAAAATAATGCATAAGGCTAAAAATAACCAATTACCTTAAAAATCATCCAATACTTCTCTACAAGAGAGGAGAAATATGATCTCAGGGAAGAAGTACATTTGAAACACTTCTATGCTAGGACTACGTTAAAAAGCCATAGCATTTCAGTATGTGGAATCAAACTATGGAATGGATTGAGTAAGACCCTCAAACAATGCACAACGATGAGCCATTTCAAGAAACAATACAAGCAGTTGATGTTTGCTAAATACAAGGATGAAGAGTCTTGAACCAGTCATGATGTGCTATACATATCACTATATTGACACTTACTATGGTACCCGTTATGTCATTGGATGCTCATATCACCTCGTACATCAGTATGTGCCAAAAAAAAAATATTAAACATTTTTAAATTTTAAAATATATTTATTTATTTATTTATTTTTTAATTTATTTTTTTTTAATTTAAAAATTATTTAAAAAAAATAAATATATATTATGAAAGCAGGAAGTGAACAAATGCAACAGTAACTGATTGTAAAAGTACCAGATGGTGGGGTAGGATTTAATAAGCTTTGCTTCTTCCTACTCCTTTTGGACATGTGGAACTGTGAACTGATTATGGGATGCATTCAATTGTAATCTGATGCATGTTCAAATGAAATAATACCATTACCATTACCGTAATCATTTGTTTCTGTTCACCCTTTACTCACTGATATTTAAATCTGTTTATTTTTTGGCTTTACACAGGTGTCTGTATGTGGGAGATTTTGATGTATGGCATCAAGCCTTTCCAAGGTGTCAAAAACAACGACGTCATTGGCAGGATAGAAAATGGAGAACGACTGGCCATGCCCCCTCAGTGCCCTCCAACCCTGTACAGCTTGATGACCAAGTGCTGGTCGTATGACCCCAGCAAGAGGCCACGCTTCAATGAACTGAAAACCCAGCTCAGGTATTTCATTGAAATTGCAGTTTAAAAGCAGATCTTCTTCAGATATATTGTATTGAAGTATATTCTTTGAATAAACTTTTTCACAAGAATCATTTTCACATAAAGAACAGGAATTAGTCATATGGAGATTTGAAGCATTCACTAAATGGACAAAAAAATGCAAATGCACTCGACTATAACAATTCAGCCTTGGTGGAGTTTTGAGCTCTACAATGTAAACCAAGTTAGTAAAATATTGCTAGAACAAAATCCTCAACATTATCTCATGGGTTTTGGAAGTGGCACAGCGAGCCTCTCCTCAGAGAATATAATACGGCGAGGTTTCTTTCTACTCAAACTCTGTTTGCTGGCTATTTGTAGGAAGTAAAAATCAGTTAATTTTATATTTGATAGGATTTTTTGGCTTAACAGGTTTGAAAGACATTGGTGCACCTCTTCTGAAGTCTTCTGGTGCATCAACCTCTGACATACCGTGTTCTCCAGATGTATTGGAACAATAAGGTTCATTTATTTGTTTTTTGCTGTAGACCGAAAACATTTGAGTTTGACATCAAACCACAAATACCAGACCAGAGCACAACATTTTCAGCTTTTATTTCTCGGTGTTTACATCAGGATTGGATGCACAACGTAAAAGTATTGAAAAGGTGTGTTTTGTTGACCATGTTGCATATTCAATCAATAAATATGAGCTGGAAACCTCATATTACAAATATACAACATAAGGTGGCCAGAAATATTTCAATATTGAACAAAGCTAAATTTGTTCTCAATCAGAAATCACTCCACACTCTTTATTGCTCTCTGGTTCTACCATATCTTACTTATTGTGTGGAAATATGGGCTAATAACTATAAAAGCAATCTTCACTCGCTAAATGTACTGCAAAAAAAGTCAGTAAGGATAATTCATAATGCCGCCTACAGAGAACATACTAACTCCTTATTTCTAAAATCACTAATACTTAAACTTGCTGATATAGTTCATCTTCAAACAGCTAAAATAATGCATAAGGCTAAAAATAACCAATTAGCTAAAAATGTGAAATGTGCACCCCCAGGATCCCGGTACTGCTCACACTCTCCATGGTCTTAATGGTCAGTAGGGGGTAATGTGGGGGTGTTGTTCTAAAGTCAATCTCTTTGGTCTTCCACATATTGTGGAATAGATTGTTGTCCTTGCACTTCTGAGCCAGTTGGTCCACCTCGCTCCTGCACTTCAGTTGGCCTCATCGTTATTGGAGATGAGGCTCACCACAGTTGTGGTGCAGAGGCCTGTGCACACACCTGTGCTCCGTGTGTTGGTCTTGAAAGTTGATGATGCCGACTCCCACGTTTTGTGGCCTCCCTGTGAGAAAATCCAGCACCCAATTGCAGAGAGAAATTTGAAGTCCCAAGTGTCCCAGGTTTTTCTGTGAGTTTCTGGTGGATTGTCAAATGGTGAACTGAGATCCAGGAACAGGATTCTCACATATGATTTTCCATCTTCTCTCAGATTCGCAACTGCTTGATTTTCTACCCATAGAGAGTTCTTGGATTTTCATGTTCTCTAAATGCAGTTTTACACAGGCTAAACCTATCCTACTTAATCTCAAACTGAGCGTTGATATTCAGTGTTATTTTTGGGAATGGTAATGGTTTTATTTCATTTGAACATGCATCAGATTACATTTGAGTGCATCCCATAATCAGTTCACAGTTCCACATGTCCAAAAGGAGTAGGAAGAAGCAAAGCTTATTAAATCCTACCCCTCCATCTGGTACTTTTACAATCACTAACTGTTACATTTGTTCACTTCCTGCTTTCCTAATATAGTTTTAAGTTTTTTGGGTGTTTTTTTCTGTCACATACCAAAGTAGGAGGTGATATGAGCATCCAATGACATAATGGGTACCATAGTAAGTGTCAATATAGTGATATGTATAGCACATCATGACTGGTTCAAGACTCTTCATCCTTGTATTTAGCAAACATCAACTGCTTGTATTGTTTCTTGAATTGGCTCATCGTTGTGCATTGTTTGAGGGTCTTACTCAATCCATTCCATAGTTTGATTCCACATACTGAAATGCTATGGCTAGCATAACGTAGTCCTAGCATAGAAGTGTTTGAAATGTACTTCTTCCCTGAGATCATATTTCTCCTCTCTTGTAGAGAAGTATTGGATGACATTTTTAGCTAATTGCTTATTTTTAGCCTTATGCATTATTTTAGCTGTTTGAAGATGAACTATATCAGCAAGTTGAAGTATTAGTGATTTTAGAAATAAGGAGTTAGTATGTTCTCTGTAGGCTGCATTATGAATTATCCTTACTGACCTTTTTTGCAGTACATTTAGCGAGTGAAGATTGCTTTTATAGTTATTAGCCCATATTTCCACACAATAAGTAAGATATGGTAGAACCAGAGAGCAATAAAGAGTGTGGAGTGATTTCTGATTGAGAACAAATTTAGCTTTGTTCAATATTGAAATATTTCTGGCCACCTTATGTTGTATATTTGTAATATGAGGTTTCCAGCTCATATTTTCATCTATTGTGATCCCCAGAAATGTATTTTCCTTCACCCTTTCTATTTGTTTGTCCTTTTTGCTGTTACCAAACAGCATAATTTTAGTGTTACTTAGGTTCAAAGACAATCTATTATCATCAAATTTGTCTTAAGGTGTCAGTCTACAGCAAAAACTGTTCCAACACATCTGAAGTGTACTATGTCTATTTTCACATCTTGAGAGTTGAAACCGCAATGTTGACATATTAAGTTTCCAACGTTTGTGTTCCAAAACCGGAATGCATAACTAAATCTGCCATTTGACGTCACCAGGTCTGGTCATATTTCCTTTTATGCTTCTCCTCACGTCTCCTCCCCTTGCCTTGGTTCTCTTTTCTCAGTAATACATTGTGAATATGTGTAGTCGCTCTTGTGAAAGAGGCTTAAAAAAGATTTTTTTCCGCCTGTGAAAATGCAACTGTGACATATTTTCCACCCATGCTTTTAAAGCCTACCTTGTTTTAAAAGTTCGCCTGGAGGTCTTCCCGCACCCACGGTCCAATTTGAATACTGTATATATTATTTGTGTACTGTTTGAACAGCAGGTGTCACTGTGAGTACTGTGATGCTGTATTCACATTTCTTTTCCAGTGTAACTGATCCTTGTCATGATTATAGTTGCTGCGGATCAACTTGTGGTCACGTCGCTGTTAGGGTTTTTTCACATTTACATAGAAAAAGAAGTGTGACATGAAGAGGTTCTTTTCGAAACACATTCACATTTTCTGTCTCGCTCCGTCTTTGAAATGCTAAAATGGGAAAATAAGAGTGTGTATTTAACCGCTGCGGTTTTATGAGTTTTCTCTAAACCAGTATGACTCACACCTTACATTCTTCCATGATAGCTTCTGTTTTATTTGTCAGCTTTTCTTCCTGTAGTTCCATTCTACTACTCTCTCTACGCCCATATCCTTTTGTGTGGCGTATACTTTCATTCAAATATTTCACACCAGCTCCAATTCATGCACGTCAGCATATCAGTCTCACACCGTACGCCGTGCTTGGTGGTCAATGCGAAACTGAAGTATTTGGTTATTATGCCCTTATGGAAAAAAAAAATATTGCAGTATATTGGCAAATATAATGCTATGTATTAGGAAATATATTTCCATATATGGGATCTTATGTTTATATTTTCCAATATATTGCAATATATGCATAGATCATATATGTGTATATATTGATACATAGTATACAAAATATCTTGCGATTATATATTTTTACATATATAAAATTGCATATAATTTGGGATTTATAAACTCCTATATTATATATTTGGATTTAATATATTTCAATATATTGAAAGCGGCAATCATTTGTATATTCTGCAATATATTGCCATATATTGCATGAATATATAATATATTGTATAATATATGTACAAAAATATATGATTCCATGTATTTATAATATATAATGTATTGGAAAATATAATGGAAAAATAATATATTATAATATAATGCAATATATTTAAAGTAATATATTGGCAAATATAATTATATATATATAAATAAATAAATATATTTCCATATATGGGATATTATGTTTATATTTTCCAATATATTGCAATATATGCATAGATCATATATGTGTATATATCGATACATATAAAAAATATCTTGCGATCAAGACCAAAAAAGGACTATATTTTTACATATATAAAATTGCATATAATTTGGGATATATAAACTCCTATATTATATATTTGGATTTAATATATTTGAATATATTGAAAGCGGCAATCATTTGTATATTCTGCAACATATTGCCATATATTACATGAATATATAATATATGTACAAAAATATATGATTCCATGTATTTATAATATATAATGTATTGGAAAATATAATGGAAAAATAATATATTATAATATAATGCAATATATTTAAAGTAAAATATTGATAAATACATTTTCTTTTCGTAAGGGTGGAATCATTACTAATTCTAAATTCTTACTAAAGACTAAGTAGTGCTTATAAAGGGAATCGGGTTCTCTCTTGGTCTGGAAAATGTTTCTATCATAATATCAATTATAGGTCTTGCTTGCCAAATATGCAGCTCGCAGCTTCCCTTCCAGTTTTCCTAGACAGAGAACCAACGTGTCTTGTGTGGTTGTGTGCGTGTGTATTTACACAGTGGGCAGCTGCCAGAAGCTTCAGCTTGCCAACAGACACAGAGAAAGACGGAATAGTGAGAGAGAGAATGAGTATAGGAAAGAAAGGAGCAAGCTTCAGAAGAGCTCCACTGCAAAGCTTGGTGACTTTTTTTTTTCTCACACACAATGCTGATCTCTTTGCTGCTTCATAGCGCGCTATGAGTTGCAGTTATTTATTTTTGGTTCTGCAGAGCACCTCATTAGTGGATTTTAATTGGCTGTCAAAGTAGATGTTGAGTGGTTACACTGCTGCTATTACAGGGTCCTGGTCTTAAGGTGAGGTATTTCCTTTTTTGAGTTTCTATATTTGTAAGACATATGTTGCACCGACATACTCGGTGTAATTTGCATCCAATGGCATCTTGTTGATGACTAGTCTTTATCGCCTTTCATATTGTTGAACTGTTGAGCTACAATGTGTATGAGCCAAGTTGGGGATTTGTGTCCTGCTTCCAAAGAAGCACAGAATGAAACATCGAAAAAACTCACTTTATAGTTTAAGACGGTAAAACATTCAAGATATGTTCAGCAGTAATGATTTTTCCACCTTTTAAGCCTCCAGTGACTATATGTAACAAGAGGAAGCATTCACAAAGAGCATTTGGCCAAGTGTTATGTCTCTAAATGTGCAATTTTATCCAAATCTGATAAGATTTCAATTATGGATTATCTTGGAATATGAATGGAAATGTACTTTAAAGAATATGTACCTAAAAAAAATACAGGTTGACATATCAAAATCTGTTTAGAACACCCCATGAGGGGACCACAGATGTCATGGGGTACGCCATCTTGTCTTCCATTTTTATAGGGGCAGTGACCACATGGTCACATACAGTGGGGCAAAAAAGTATTTAGTCAGCCACCAATTGTGCAAGTTCTCCCACTTAAAAAGATGAGAGAGGCCTGTAATTTTCATCATAGGTACGCTTCAACTATGAGAGACAAAATGAGAAAAAAAAATCCAGATAATCACATTGTTTGATTTTTAAAGAATTTATTTGCAAATCATGGTGGAAAATAAGTATTTGGTCACCTACAAACAAGCAAGATTTGTGGCTCTCACAGACCTGTAAGTTCTTCTTTAAGAAGCTCCTCTGTCCTCCACTCGTTACCTGTATTGATGGCACCTGTTTGAACTGGTTATCAGTATAAAAGACACCTGTCCACAACCTCAGACAGTCACACTCCAAACTCCACTATGGCCAAGACCAAAGAGCTGTCAAAGGACATCAGAAACAAAATTGTAGACCTGCACCAGGCTGGGAAGACTGAATCTGCAATAGTTAAGCAGCTTGGTGTGAAGAAATCAACTGTGGGAGCAATTGTGAGAAAATGGAAGACCTACAAGACCACCGATAATCTCCCTCGATCTGGGGCTCCACGCAAGATCTCACCCCGTGGGGTCAAAATGATAACAAGAACGGTGAGCAAAAATCCCAGAACCACACGGGGGGACCTAGTGAAAGACCTGCAGAGAGCTGGGACCATATTAACGAAGGCTACCATAAGTAACACACTCCGCCGCCAGGGACTCAAATCCTGCAGTGCCAGACGTGTCCCCCTGCTGAAGCCAGTACATGTCCAAGCCCGTCTGAAGTTTGCTAGAGAGCATTTGGATGATCCAGAAGAGGATTGGGAGAATGTAATATGGTCAGATGAAACCAAAATAGAACTTTTTGGTATCAACTCAACTCGTCGTGTTTGGAGGAGAAAGAATGCTGAGTTGCATCCAAACAACACCACACCTACTGTGAAGCATGGGGGTGGAAACATCATGCTCTGGGGCTGTTTTTCTGCAAAGGGACCAGGACAACTGATCCGTGTAAATGGGAGAATGAATGGGGCCATGTATCGTGAGATTCTGAATGAAAACCTTCTTCCATCAGCAAGGGCACTGAAGATGAAACGTGGCTGGGTCTTTCAGCATGACAACGATCCCAAACACACCGCCCGGGCAACGAAGGAGTGGCTTCATAAGAAGCATTTCAAGGTCCTGGAGTGGCCTAGCCAGTCTCCAGATCTCAACCCCATAGAAAATCTTTGGAGGGAGTTGAAAATCCGTGTTGCCCAGCGACAGCCCCTAAACATCACTGCTCTAGAGGCGATCTGCATGGAGGAATGGGCCAAAATACCTACAACAGTGTGTGAAAATCTTGTGAAGAGTTACAGAAAACGTTTGATCTCTGTCATTGCCAACAAAGGGTATATCACAAAGTATTGAGATGAACTTTTGTTTTTGACCAAATACTTATTTTCCACCATGATTTGCAAATAAATTCTTTAAAAATCAAACAATATGATTATCTGGATTTTTTTTTCTCATTTTGTCTCTCATAGTTGAAGCGTACCTATGATGAAAATTACAGGCCTCTCTCATCTTTTTAAGTGGGAGAACTTGCACAATTGGTGGCTGACTAAATACTTTTTTGCCCCACTGTAACTAGTCCATAGTGGACTACACAGTACAGTCGCCCTTCAATACTGGTATGTTCGGCATTCGATTGTCATCTGCCTCAGGGGTCTCAAACTTGCGGCCCACGAGACGCTAGTTCGAGGCCCCCACCTTGATACCAAAGTTTAATGTTGAAATGACAGCTTAAAGCTGTGTGCACACCGGACACAATTAACATGATTTTGCCCCGCCCCATACTGTTACCCTACCCTGTTACCCCGCCCTGTTTTGCTTTGGATTAGCAATGAAGCTAAAGGCTTATGACGCTGGGTACAAATAAATGCAGGAAATGATTTGGAATAAAAGGGAAAATACACGTCAAGATAAAGCATCTCATCAAACATGTTGTTAAAGTTACCACGCTGCTCCCAGATGGAACTGAGTACGATGCTAACTTGCTAATTGGGTCAAATTATTAAGTTTCATTAATGTTCACGTTAAAGGTTAAATAACTGTTAATACTGTACATTTGAATCTGAAAAAAATAATTTCTCTACCACCTATATGTGGTTTCTTACGATTTTCTTATTTGCTGTTTTATTATTATTTTACTTATTTATTACTGATTGATTGATTTATTGTCTTTATTCTTAATTTGTTTATTTATTTTTTGTTATCTAATTTTGTGTATAGAAAAATAAAAATTAAGATAATTGAGAACAGTGGAATGTTTTATCAGATATTTTGGTATGGAAAACCGAAACCAAAGTACTGAAAAAGTGTAGGGTATAGCAAAAGCAAAAGCGTTGAAGATAGTTTTTTTTATTGATTTTTTTCCAGTTTTTAATAAATGCGTTTTGGGTTTTTTTTTTTTTTTAAACCTGATGCGGCCCAGCTTCACCCAGAACCTAGCTCCGGTGGCCCCCAGGTAAATTGAGTTTGAGACCCCTGTGTTAGAGTGACGAAAAGTATAAGTTACATCATCAATTCTTTTTCTAAAGCCTCTTAGAATGTTCCACTTATATACTTGTAGCTATATAGCTGTATGCTAATAGTCTACACTAGCATAAGCCGGTTACTGGTTTCAA
Organism: Doryrhamphus excisus; assembly: GCF_030265055.1. Taxonomy (NCBI): domain Eukaryota; kingdom Metazoa; phylum Chordata; class Actinopteri; order Syngnathiformes; family Syngnathidae; genus Doryrhamphus; species Doryrhamphus excisus. The sequence continues at coordinate 688,197 of NC_080475.1, forward strand.
AATAGTTTGTTGTACCATCGTGCGGTGTGAGAAAAAGTGGATGTCCAGCACGACCATTATGTGGAAATAATTGGTCGTGGCCTGGATCCCTCGCAGTTGGACCTGGGTGCTGAAACCACAGGCATGAAATAGCAAAATACACCAATATTCATTCATTCATTCATTTTCTACCGCTTATCCTCACGAGGGTCGCGGGGGTTGCTGGAGCCTATCCCAGCTGTCTTTGGGCGAGAGGCGGGGTACACCCTTGACTGGTCGCCAGCCAATCACAGGGCACATATAGACAAACAACCATTCACACTCACATTCATACCTATGGACAATTTGGAGTCTCCAATTAACCTAGCATGTTTTTGGAATGTGGGAGGAAACCGGAGTACCCGGAGAAAACCCACGCATACACGGGGAGAACATGCAAACTCCACACAGAGATGGCCAAGGGTGGAATTGAACCCTGGTCTCCTAGCTGGAAGGTCTGCGCGCTAATCACTCGCCCACCGTGCAGCCCAATACACAAATATTGCATTGTAAAACCATATGAAAACATTGTACTCATGTTAAAGAAGGTATTGTCATCATTCCACCGGTACTGCGGCGCTGTTGTCATCATTGACGGGGGCGACATATTACTCACGTTGCGGGTCACCAAATATGGATTCAGAACAAGACCGAACCTAAATGATATAACTCATTCACTCCCCACTGAACAACAAGCAGCAACAATAGTTGACAACAATCACATGACCTAGAAACGGATGTGAAACTTTGTGACGCAAGAATAAAAAGTTAGAAAATCCGCAATTCCAACAATTCCCAAAACACTTGTGGACGGGTTGTGACCTGCATATTCACCACACTATGAACTAATAACGTATGATTACGTAAAGCTCTGCATTTTTGACAAAATCCAAGACTCAGCCTTCTCAGTCTGTGTAAATAAACAAAGTCCCTGTTGTTACAGATGGTGGTGTTGGTAGGGGAGGAGCGTTAACATTACCAGGAGGGGGGGAGGGGTTATCATCATTACGCCTCTTGAATCAAGTCAGTTAATTAATGTGACCACATTCACCATATGAGATGGTGAATGACAGCCAGCGACTTTCGGCCATCAGCGGTTACAACCAGGTCAGTGGAGGTTTTCTGTTGACGAGGAGAGTAAGAAGGACTTGAGTCTTTTGAGTACAGTGGCAACCTCATAACAGTCAATCTTTACCTTAAACCAGGGGTCTCAAACTCAATTTACCTGGGGGCCACTGGAGCTAGGCTCTGGGCAAGGCTGGGCCGCATCAGGTTTTCCCAAAAAAAAAAAAACTTTTTCAGTGCTTTGGTTCGGATTTTCTACAATAAAAGCTCTGATAAAACATTCCACTGTTCTCAAATATCTTAATTTGTATTTTTCTGCACAAAATAAGATGAAAAATAAATAAACAAATCAAGAATAAAGAAAATCAATCAATCAGTAATAAATAAATAATAATAATAAAACAGCAAATAAAAACTTAAGAAACCACATATAGTTGGTGGGTAGACAAATTATTTTTTTCAGATTAAAATTAACGTATTTAAGTATTATTAGAGCCCTGTAGACATGACAAAACACGACTATAGTCACATTTATACTTTTTTTATTTACAACATATTGCGCAACTGCAGGGTCTTGAGACACATGCTAACTCGCAAACTAGAGAGATAGCGACCTAAACGGTAGCCTTCAAGTTATTTCCTTTAAACTTAAATAGCCAAAAACTTACCACTTCCACACGGATAGGGAGGATAACTATTAACAGTTATTTAACCTTTAACATGAACATTAATCAAATGTAATAATTTTTTCTGGGTACATGATACCATACAGCATCCATATCGAACTTGCGCGGGCCACACTAACTAAACTAGTGTCCCGCGGGCCGCGTGTTTGAGACCCCCGCCTTAAACTGATGAAATCCTATAAGTCATGAGTAAAGGAATAACTATCCCAACCGGGATCCAATAATGCAAGTGACAGTTGGACATTTCCTGCAAATTTCAATCTTGATACGTGTTCACTATATCACAAACTATTTCAGCGGGAAACTTAACTGGGAATGTTGCCACTGACACTGTCATTCAAATGTTCTAACGGGGCTAAAGGACAAGATTGGACAGGTGCAAGGACACACACACACACACACACAGACAGACGCACATGGTGGGAGACAACAGAACAGGGGGGTAATGATGTTTCTGAAAATAGCATTTAGTCTTGTTGAGGACAGGAGAGTAGAAAGAGTGTGTGTGTGTGTTCGATTCTCCGATCCTCTGAACAACTTCACTCTTGTGGAAATATCCGCTGAATCCTTTGACAAGCTTAACTGTTTGGATTATCAGGTTTTCCTCCACAGGGAATAGGTTAGTAAGAACCTAAATAGCTTTTTACACACGGTATATTTGTGAAGCTGGAATCAATTGCTTTTCATGTACTCATTACAGTGTGAAGGCACTGGTTGGTTATTAGTGTAATGTAATGACACTAGCATTTCTCAGAGACCATTTTTACTGCCGCGTCGTCATGTAATCATGAAAACGGTCTGTTAAAGAAGTGTTGGAGCATATCTTCAAGTAATTTACAAAATACGAGTAATAAGGTAGTCCGAGTGCTTTAAAAGTCCTGATTAATTGAGATGCCATTATGCTTTTCATTGTTTTGGAGGGATTGAATTACACCTGGGCGGCACGGCGGTCTAGAGGTTAGCGCGCAGACCTCACAGCTAGGAGACCAGGGTTCAATTCCACCCTCGGCCATCTCTGTGTGCGGAGTTTGCATGTTCTCCCCGTGCATGCGTGGGTTTTCTCCAAATTGTCCATAGGTATGAATGTGAGTGTGAATGGTTGTTTGTCTATATGTGCCCTGTGATTGGCTGGCCACCAGTCCAGGGTGTACCTCTCGCCCAAAGACAGCTGGGATAGGCTCCAGCACCCCCGCGACCCTTGTGAGGAAAAAGCGGTAGAAAATGAATGAATGAATGAATGAATTACACCTGAGCTACAATATACAAGCTGCTCTTATCATGCAGTAGAAAGCCTATAATACTTGTGTTTTTACCTCCTTTTGCAGTACCATACTAGAGGAAGAGAAGGTCCAGCAGAAGGAGAGGAACAGGATGGAGATGAGGAGGCAGGTCACCGTTTCTTGGGACTCGGGCGGGTCTGATGAAGCACCACCAAAAGTAAGACCACTTTACTATTCTTTACGTTGACTCAATATTTTATGTTGGTATATTTTGCATGGTTCCCCATGTGCCCATCGTTCACCGTAAATATTGTTATTCAGCTTTAATACTATAATGCCCTACTTACATGCTTTCTATGAGTCAGAAAGTCCCACCCACCCCCCCACTGCTTGTTTCCCCAGCTGCTGGCTACTTTATCCCTGCTTACAGCCATCGTCCCCCTCCTGTTAACATCTGTTACGTCGCTCCCCCTCATTGCTACTTAATACAAAGACCTGCAGTATGTCATGGAAAACATGACATTTAATGTTTGTTTGTCAAAGGTCCCATAGAATACTTTTTCAACAAGTAGTGCATTGAAAGTGTGTTGGCCAGAATGCTTTTTTTTTTTTTATTTATTCTTCTTTTTTAAGCTTTTAAAGTTCACGCTGATAAAGGTTCACGCTATTCATAGAATTATGCACCGACTCTCACAGTGGGGATGGCTAAAGTCAAATGAGGTGAATCTCTTTTTACACTTGGATGGCGGTTTTTACCACCTTTAAACGAAAAGATCATCATGTCTTTTTGTGTTTTTGTTTTTACTTTTTACAGAGGTTAGCTTCTTTTTACTCTTGCACAACTGTGAATCGGCACATTTGAATGACAGCTGCGTGACGATATATAGTGTTGAATATGTTTTTAATACTATTGGAGCCCTCTTTATATGAAATAACACCCCTATAGTCTATAATATTGTAGCCATATTAAGACAAGAGTGGGCAACCTGTAACCTGTGGGCCACATCAGCCTGGCCAACCTTCTTTTTTTTTTTTTTTTGCTGGAATTTAAACAGTTTAAAAGTGCTTTGAGCAAGCCTTCTGGCAAGCCGTTTTGTGTATCTGTAGCTTTAATGCTAATGAGCTGCCCAGGCCTGTCTCTGATCCAAGAGGCATTATTATGCGACTTTATCCACTACGTAAACATTGTAACGCAGCACTTGTCAAACGTAATATATACGTACACATATATCAGATACAACAATGTAACAGTAAGCAGTGGGGACACACATTAGCAACACTAACATGAGCTACAGTGCTACCTTCATTTTAGCAGCAACGCCATGCTTGGAAGTCATGATGTCTTTAAAAACCGAAGATGATTAATTAATCAAATTAATCTCTTTTAAAAGAGAGGTCCAGTGAGCTCCGGTTATAGCAGCACAGTTGGGTGAATCCTCCAACAAAATCATTCATTCATTTTCTGCCGCTTATCCTTATGGCGGTCGTGGGGGGTGCTGGAGCCTATCCCAGTTATCTTTGGTACACCCTGGACTGGTGGCCAGCCAATCACAGGGCACATATAGACAAACAACCATTCACACTCACATTCATACCTATGGACAATTTGGAGTCGCTAATTAACCTAGCATGTTTTTGGAATGTGGGAGGAAACCGGAGTACCCGGAGGAAAACCCACGCATGCACGGGGAGAACATGGAATTGAACCCTGGTCTCCTGGCTGTGAGGTCTGCCTGCTAACCACTCCTTCACCGTGTAGCCCCCATGTTTGTTTTTCTTTTCCCCCCCTTGTACATCATGCTGCTTTGATCGCAACTGTAGTCCTGCACGGTGGCTTGTATGATGAGTCACTGGACGCAGTCTGCAATACTACTGTTAATCCCTGGTCTTCCGCTGTGTTTATTGGCCTGAAATTGATCGTAATTCATTTGGCGAGAGCATTTGTCAACCTCTCCGTCGCAGACTCGCGCATACGTGGCTTGTTCTCATTGAGCTATTTGGTTTTGCGACTGTATGGTTTCATAAATAGCTAATGTGTATGCTGCTAATGTTAGCTGTGACTGCACTCACGACTGGTTGCTTTGATGTCATGGGCTAAACTTAGCAAACTCCTTACAAAGAAGGCATACTGTATACTGTAGCTCTTCCTTTATCAAAGGTCCCTTTGGGGCGTTGTTGGGTTCCTCCATTTTCATGTCTCCTCTCCGCTACTCGCCTTGCCCTCCCAACTACAAAGGGAGCCTATCAGCTTATACTAAACAAGCTCAAACACAATGACCAATGTATTTCACCCCCTGCAACTCAAACACACGAAATCCAATGCATAAAAACAGATTTTACAAAAAGGCAATTTGCATACAGAAACAGTGAAATTAGGGAATAAGAATTACCAGTAGATAAACTGTTTTTTTGTGGAACTTCAACAGGCCTGTGATTGTATTATTAGTATTAGAGAATCCTACACTGGCGCAGTTCTGTTAAAAGTTGCCTATTCCGAGATGTTGGAAATAGTTAAAAAGTCTCCAATAACTATATAATTTCTGTATATGGCATGTAACCTCCTTTCCAAATTCCTTATTATTTGCATTTTCTACCGTTTTTCTTTCTATTGTGTTTGCAGCCCAGTCGCCGTCCCTCCCTGCAGCCCACCGTCAGTCTGGACTGTCTGTCCGCTTCCTCTCCTCACCATTGCCATCAAAACCAGCGTATTGCCTCACAGCTTTCCCTCTGCATAGGAAACCCTCCTCCTTCATCTCCTTGCACACTTTCTCCCATGTCATCTTCTCTCCTTTATTCCCCTCATTGTTCCCCTTTTCCCTCTCACTCACCTCTTTTTCAGAGCAAAACTTATCACAGTTGCTATTTCTCTCAGCACCACACAAACCCAAAGTCCAGCTTCCACCTCCAGTGTCATGCTGACTTTTGTTCTGACAGCTGTGCCCTTAAAACCAATCCCCCTACTGACGACCACCTACAATGTTTGGCCCAGTCCAAACCAAATAGCCCACTTTCTTTACTTAGACACATAAATCCCCTCCCTTCCCAACCCAGTCCGAATTCTCCGAGTTGCATCCTGTCCGATACCTGTGACCTCACCTTCCAGAACGGCAATGTTGAGACAAATTCCAAACTTCAAGCCTCTCTGTTGTCCAGCTGCCAAGCTAATCCCTCAAGGACATTGCCACCCCCTCATGCTCTTTCACGCTCCGACCAGCTATTCCCGATGCCCTCTGGTTATACTCGGCCGACAATCCCTCCCTTTCCACCCAATCAAAGCACTGACCTCCCTTTAACCGTCTACATGCCTTGTCCCAGCTCCTGCACTCATTCCCCTCACAGACCGTTAAAGGCAGGTGACATCATTTTTCAGTAACGTGCATTTAATAACTACTTACTTACTTACTAATAAGAATGCATTACATCGTGTTGCAACATTCTTTTTTCTGCTCCTCTTTTGTCAGTTATACTCGAAATTAGCCTCTGAACCAATCCTTAAACTGAGTTAAAAATGACAACATTTTCTTATCGTTTTTCCCCAAAGAGACATCACAATACATAAACATATAACATTGGAGCCATAATTACTTTAACCTTTCACAACTTCCATAACCCAATATTGTCTGTGTTGCTATGGTAATTACTATGCAACACTTGTATAAATATATACAAGTAAATTTTTTTTTTCATATTAAAATTAACAAAGCATTATTAGAGCCCTGTAGACATGACAAAACACTATATATATAGACTATAGTCACATTTATACTCTTTATAGACCAGGGGGTCTCAAACTCAATTTACTTGGGGGCCACTGGAGCTCGGGTCTGGGTGAGACTGGGCCACATAAAAAAAAAACAAAAAAAACGCATTTATTAAAAACGGAAAAATATACAAACTTTTTCAGTGCTTTGGTTCCGATTTTCTACAATAAAAGCTCTGATAAATCATTCCACTGTTCTCAAATGTCTTAATTTTTATTTTTCTGCACAAAATAAGATGAAAAATAAATGAACAAATCAAGAATAAAGAAAATCAATGAATCAGTAATAAATAAATATAATAATAATAATAATAATAATAAAACGGTAAATAATAAAAACTTAAGAAACCACATATAGTTGGTGGGTAGACAAATTATTTTTTCAGATTAAAATGAACAAAGCATTATTAGAGCCCTGTAGACATGACAAAACACGACTATAGTCACATTTATACTCTTTTATTTACAACATATTGCGCAACTGCAGGGTCTTGAGACACATGCTAACTCGCAAACTAGATATCTAGCGACCTAAACGGTAGCCTCCAAGTTATTTCCTTTAAACTTAAATCGCCAAAAACGTACCACTTCCACACGGATAGGGAGGATAACTATTAACAGTTATTTAACCTTTAACATGAACATTAATCAAACGTAATAATTTTTTCTGGGTACATGATACCATACAGCATCCATATCAAACTTGCGCGGGCCGCACTAACATTAAACGGGCCTCAAACTAGTGTCCTGCGGGCCACATTTGGCCTGCGGGCTGCGTGTTTGAGACCCCTGATGTAGACATTGTACCTGTAAAATGGACCTCCAAAACCCAAGGTTTAAGATGAAACAGATTCTGTAATTGATTTATTTATTTTGGTTATGTCGGAATATCCACATTTAAGGGAGCCCGACCAAGAATGTTGCAACTTTGTTTCCTCGTGGAGTAACTTTGAAAGATTTCTTGCCCACACCAGCATGACTGTACAGTCAGCTTTACCAGCATGTTGTTGACTGACCTTCGTTGTGTTTCATGTCATGTCGGCTATTTTCTTTTGTCTGCGTCAGGATTTGTGTTGATGTGTCCTTAGATTATCACAGCCTATGTTTAGCTTGGTCAGGACGCCTGTCCAAACCCTTATTCCACTGGCCTTACAAACATAGAACCATGCGCTATGTTTTATGACTGAACCACAAAACAAGCAAGCAACTACGACTCCCTTAACATTTCCTGGGAAATTTCTCTTTAGTATTATATCAGCAATAAAAACAAATAATTTCAAGGTACTTATGTGTACCACTTAAAGCACATTCATTCATTCATTTTCTACCTCTTTTTCCTCACGTCGCGGGGGTGCTGGAGCCTATCCCAGCTGTCTTCGGGCGAGAGGCGGGGTACACCCTGGACTGGTGGCCAGCCAATCACAGGGCACATATAGACAAACAACCATTCACACTCACATTCATACCTATGGACAATTTGGAGTCGCCAATTAACCTAGCATGTTTTTGGAATGTGGGAGGAAACCGGAGTACCCGGAGAAAACCCACCCAACATGCAAACTCCACACAGAGATGGCCGAGGGTGGAATCGAACCCTGGTCTCCTAGCTGTGAGGTCTGCGCGCCAACCACTCGACTGCCGTGCCGCCCACTTAAAGCACATATTCAGTTTTGGCTATCGTTAATCACATCACATTTCAAAAATATTTTTACAGCCACAATCCAGACTGGTTCTAAGTCTCTATGACATGTTTTTGTGGCGGTACTGTTTTTCCATGTCAGCACTGCACTTTCAACTTTATGGTGATGGATTGTGTCTGTGTGCGAGGCAATGAATTGTCCTACAGATCTTATGATTTCTAAAGTCATGGCATGGAAGGGGTCGGAATGGGGACACAGAGACTGTAATGCATCCAAAAGTGATTGGGGTGAGGTTTTTGATGCATGGAAAAGCATTTAATAAAGGCACATTCGATTAAGTATATTAAGGTATATCATTTAAATGTCTCTTGTAAGGGAGGCGTCCAGCAAAACATCTTCTGGTTTCAGGCACTCATACCACCAGAAGATGGTGCACTTTAGCAAATCTAACATTTTAGGATCCTGTATCATATCATCTTTTCACACTGTGACTTGCTTCACTCACACTGCAACTTTGAATCACGATATCAAACCTAACCAGTAATCCTATCGCTAAGTCGTTAATGGTTTTTATTTGTTGTTTGTCTCAGTTTTACAGCTAACAGCCACACAAACTGGGAGCAAGTTGTGTCGTGGTCTATAGTGAGACAATAGATCAAAAATAATTGTAACATTGATGTTGTCTCCTTTTGTCTCTTTCTCTGGCTACAGCCGAGCAGACCAGGTTACCCCAGTCCGCGCTCCAGTGAAGGGTATTACCCCAGTCCCCAGCACCCCGGACACTACCAGGTATGTTTCCACAATAGCCAAGTTTTTCTCTTTCCGAATGGAATCTTTGCGAATGACCTTTCCGAAAGCAATGGTATACATGTAAAGGAATATTCCAATGGCGTGTCTACATGCGCCGCTATAATCAACCAGAATAGTCAATGGGGCATGCGCAGTAAAGCGTAAACACCAACATCACGTGATACCGACTTCCTCCAGTTTTTCTTTCACTTGTTGGAATAACTCCGTATTGCCAGTTTTTCCTTCGTCCAGTCTTGAAATTTAGTTTGAATCAAAAACAAACTTTCCGCAGCAGTCCAGTGCCGATTGCTCGCCTCCATTTTTAAGACCGAAGAACGTCTGGAGCTGCGTGTTACGTCATATCTCATCATTCGCTGAAAGAACGCACCCGGGAACAGGAAAAGATAAAGTTCAATCTTGCTAATATTTTATAATTAAGCTCGGCACATGTTTTATATAGATATGTATTTTCTTTTTTAATAAAACTGGACTTGTGAATGGCGTATAGAAGGGTTTAGATTCTGTTCCACAGATGGCGCTAATGCACACGAAAGCTGCTTGCCAACCGCCAATAAACAACAGAAGAAGAAAGAACGCAGTCTGACAACTTTCCGTTTGAGCGGGTACAAGATACCTCAATCGGATTGGGGAAAGGAATATTCCACCCCTGTGAATCCCATTATATATTCATTCGGATTAGCACTTTTCTTTCGGAATGAGGTGTATACAAAGGTTACATTCTTTCTGTTTGAAAATCATCCAAAATCATCCAAAATGGGTGGTGCCGAGAGGGACAGCTTTTGAAAAACGATGACCATGGATTAATCCGGATTAACACATACAATGCAGTACAATGTGTATTTTGAGTTGTCCAATATCCTTGTCCTTTTGTGTCAGATGGCAGGCTACCCCGGCCCTCACACCCTCCCCTCGGTGCCCAGCGCCCTCTACCCAGCGCCGGCCGCAATGCTGGACACCCATCACGCGCACACACATCCCCGCCACCACGTCCACGCGCACTCACACGTACAGCACCTCCCCCAGCCGCACGGACAGGACATGGCACACTGGGGATCGGCCATGGAGGTAGGAGACCAATTTCATCACGTTACTTCCACACCCTAGTGTAGTTTCTGGAGGTCCATCAAGCGAGAAAACAGAGCAATCTAAGCACTGATTCCCACAATCCATTGACATCCATGATTTTTTTCAGTGTGTCTGCCCATTTTGTTGCTCCTGCTTCTCATAAGTTGCTATCTGTGTTTGTGTCTCTTTGTGCATATTTGTTTTCTTCCATGTGTTGCTTTGTTGCATGTTTGGTGTTGTGCATCGTCTTTTGTTTGTGTGTTCGTGTTTTACGTTGGCTTTTTGTCTGTGCGTGCGCATGTGTGTGTGCGTGTATGTGTGTGTAGGACAGGGCAATAGACATGCAGCAGTGTGTAGGCCAACAGTGCCTGTTAATGGAGGAACAGCTGATGCTCCAACAGCAGCAGATGGAGGAGGATCAGAGGTGGCTGGAGCAGGAAGAAAGGCTGCTGGTAACACACTCAGCACACAGTATATATGATATTGCTTTTTGAAGCATTTTAATCATCTACTGTAACCTGATCTCATCATCTTTAACATATCCTGAGTGTGAGTGTGAACTTGACATATGTTATTGTCTGCATGGAATTTTTATTTTGCATTTTAGTTGTTCATTTTTATTTGATGCATGTTGTCATATCACAGACATTTTTTTCAATATAGTACCATTAACACACAGTTAAATTTGACATTTTTAATAGATACTAGAGATGACTATTCACTTAGAGATTTGTTCTGTTAAACTGTTATTTTCATTCCCATTTCAATATGAAACACGTGATGCCTTATTATTACAATTATTATACGGTATTGTTTTGTTAAATACTCTTAGGGATGCTGTGATTGTGATGAAGGGATAGATAGACTTTCATGTAATAATATCTATATTATTATAATTATTAGTATTATATATAATTATAATAGTTATATTAGAATAACTATTAAATATAATAAAAATACATTATAATATAATTATATTATTATTGTTATATTATAATATAAGTATATTATACTTATTATTATAATATATAATTATAATAATTATAATATAATTATGACCAGTCCAGGGTGTACCCCGCCGCTCAGACAGCTGGGATAGGCTCCAGCACCCCCCGCGACCCTCGTGCGGAAAAAGTGGTAGAAAATGAATAAATGAATGAATATTATAATAATTATTATATATAATAAAAAATACATTATAATACAATTATATTATTATTATATTATAATACAATTATATTATAATTATTATTATAATATATAATTATAAAAATTATAATATAATTATGACCAGTCCAGGGTGTACACCCCGTTCAGACAGCTGGGATAGGGTCCAGCACCCCCCGCGACCCTCGAGAGGATAAGCGGTAAAAAAATGAATGAATAATATAATAATATTATAATTATTTGTATTATAATAATCATTATATTATAATATAATTATAATATATAATTATAATATAATTATATTGTAATATATAATAATAATAATAGCAATAATAATAATGTTTATATCCGGCTGCTCATATACAGATAGCCACTCTTCCATGTCATGTTCTGTTGACAGTATTTTGGTGCAATTATTAAATGAATAAGCCCTTAGTTTTTTTGTTACCTAGCTGCAGTTAACATCTGTTACGTTCTGCTCACATCGGCCCCTCTTGTTTCGTTTAACAGCTCCAAATTGCTTCTAATTTGAGGCATTAAACGTTCACGAAACAAGACCATTGTTCACAAAGAACTACTTCACTAAATACATTAAAAGACACTAAACTCCTTGCCTTTTTCAGTATAGAACCTGCTGCACGCTGAAATATATATAATATGTTAGGCTGTTTTTTGTAGTTGTAGTTGAAATATGCATATTTAAGCAAATGTAAGATGTTTTTGCTTGAATTAAGCATTTTCAATCATAGATATGGCTAAATGAAAAAAAATAAGCATTGAAAAAATGCATTCAAAGACATTGGTGAATCGGTGTCAGTAATGTTGCTGTAATGATCAATGACACACACACCAGACTTGATCGCTGGAACAACAGGCTAGCTGAAACTCAACTCTGAACCCCTGACCGGGAACACGTTTATCGGAACCTAGACGATTTAAATGTCATTTTAAATGTCATATTTACTCGTATTATGTCTGCTACATTGGGTAATATGAGTGGAAAGGTGACTATAGGGTTGTTATTTCATATCTAGAGGGCTCTAATAATGTTAAAAATCACATTTAGTTCATAAACTGTTTTTCTATGCTTTACCTATGAAAATATCTCTTTTTTTTTTTAGAAGGAAAATTTAATTACAGTCTAACTGTCAGTCCTGAATCCTATTAATCGAGATAAACAGATTACTATGCATATGAGAACGATTTCCTGTGGGATGCAGAGTGTTTGCAGGCAGGTGTGGCCTGCGGGGAACACTAATGATAGTCCTCTACGATCTGACAGACCAGTCAACACACACAACCACTAACTGACAACTTGACTGAAACGTTGGGGAGGCAAATGTGTGTAGTTGGCAGGCTGCTTTCACAATGCAATACCTTCAAGGGAGGGGGTGAGAAAGAGAAGGAGGAGAAAGATTTCGGGGGGTAGAAAAGTGGTCGGCGTGACAGCTCATTGGCAGAATGCTCCATCTCTCCTCCCCTCTATGGGTCTCCTTCCCGTTCTCCGGGCTTTGGAGTCATGTGTACGGTTGCTGGAGGCAGCAGGGAAGATTTGGAGGAGTTGTCATCCGTGTGAATGAACTGGAATAAACTAAAACTGATCAAGCAACATAGATGAACTCAGTGGCAATGCTGGTCTTCAAGTCCTGCCTTGGACAGCTGGTAGGAAAACAGCGACTGATGGTGATGGGATCCTATATGTCTTTGTTGTTGTTGCAGTTGGGATTCAATCTGAGAAGTTGCAGGAAAAACTTTTGTGTGTATGTAGCATCTAAATTGGCATCCCTCTGCTTCCTACTGTGTGCGCTCCGCTTTGTTTTAAAGTCTGGTGCAAGTACTGTTTGCTTTGCAAGCTTCTCTATATTGTCTAAATTTCAGGTGAAACATGGTTAGACTGTCATTTACTATGAGTAACACTGTTTTAATTAATTGCACGACTGCTAATTTGGCGATGTGAATGATTTTTTTTCACATTTTTGTCATTTTTTTAATGTGTCTGTTTAGAAACCAGACACCAGAAGCTCTCGGGGGAGTCTGGACCGAGATGATGGAGGACTCCAGCCACCAGTAAGTCAGTCATGCTTTTGTTTTCTGTATCCATCATTATGTGGTGACGGCAACATGACAGCAGCAGGAAATAAGTCAATTGTGATAAGAGTTAGACAAGAGTCTTTAATGGATTGATGTAGTTTGAACTATACCTGCACACCAGTGTGAGTTCTTTCCATTGCTCTGCACACATTTTACATCCTTTTTGTAGGGAGAATATTGCTTTTTGTTATTATTTTTGTATTATTGTTAGTGTTATTGTGTTGCACTGATTTTGATCCCTAAGGGGACATTAGACTTTCTTTGCTGTATATTTATTCTAGCCTACTAACTGGAGTCGTTCGTTCAGGTTGGTCTCACTGCAAATTGGCCGCAGCGTGTGTTTATTTTGATTACAGCAAATGGGGGGGAGGGGTAATCCAGGAGGAGGAAGTGACCTGTTTGTGCTGGATTCAGCAATGAGGGGTCACTGGATTCCCACATCACCGCTGGTTATAAATAGAAAAGCATTGCACAAACCCTAAACAGCCATCCTTATGCTCCTCTCTTTCCCTTTCTGTGTAGCTGCCAGAAAAATATGCACTCTCATAAAGCGAACTTTACTGGGTTCTGCCCAAAACTGGCCACCTGTAATTACAAAAAGCAGTTAAAATACTTAGACTGTGAAGGATGGCGTCACAGGAAAATCCCATGTGGCGTTGCCTCACAGTGAAGCCATGTTCAAACCTGGAATTAATGTGCTCCTTGGGTGATGAGATCACGAGTAGACACAGTGGGAGATTCTACCTTTTTTTAATAAGCCTTTTAGCTGAGTGAATGTAAATTCAACTAGGTTTATTTTTATATAACTGGACAAAACACAACAAGAAAGTTAAAGTTCTTAACTTACTACCTTTATATTACATACAGTACAAGTTAGCATGGCATATTACTACTGTATTTTCTGGACTATAAGTCGCTCCGGAGTATAAGTCGCACAAGGCCAAAAATGCATAATTAGGTAGAAAAAAAACATACATAAGTCGCATTTTTTGCAGGTCATTTATTTTACAAACTACCATATTTTCCGGACTATAAGTCGCACTTTTTTTCATTGGTTGGCTGTTCCTGTGACTTATACTCCAGAGCGACTTATAAATGAAAAAAACTGTTTATGTTACATAAACACTGGACACCTTTTCTGTTCATGTTTATTTTTATATAACTGGACAAAACACAACAAGAAAGTTAAAGTTCTTAACTTACTGCCTTTATATTACATACAGTACAAGTTATCATGGCATATTACTACTGTATTTTCTGGTCTATAAGTCGCTCCGGAGTATAAGTTGCACAAGGTCAAAAATGCATAATTAGGTAGAAAAAAACATACATAAGTCGCATTTTTTGCAGGTCATTTATTTTGCAAAATGACCCTATTTTCCGGACTATAAGTCGCACTTGTTTTCATAGGTTGGCTGTTCCTGCGACTTATACTCCAGAGCGACTTATAAATGAAAAAACTGTTTATGTTACATAAACACTGGACACCTTTTCTGTTCATGTTTATTTTTTGTGTAGCTGAATAAGCATTGTGTTAGCATATCTTACACCTATTCAGCCTGTTCTCGATTCTTTTATTAATGTTAGAACTTGCCTTCCAAGAGGATGAAATGTCTGTTTTGGTCAAGTACCATATTTTCTGGACTATAAGTCACTCCGGAGTATAAGTCGCAAAAATGCATAATTAGGTAGAAAAAAACACAAGTTGCACTGGAGTATAAGTCGCATTTTTTGCGATTAATTTATTTTCCAAAATACTTGACCAAAACAGACATTACGTCCTCTTGGAAGGCAAGTTCTAACATTAATAAAAGAGTAGAGAACAGGCTGAATAGGTGTAAGATATGCTAACACAATGCTTATTCAGCTACACAAAAAATAAACATGAACAGAAAAGGTGTCCAGTGTTTATGTTACATAAACACTTTTTTCATTTATAAGTCGCTCTGGAGTATAAGTCACAGGAACAGCCAACCTATGAAAACAAGTGCGACTTATAGTCCGGAAAATATGGTAGTTTCTAAAATAAATGACCCGCAAAAAATGCTACTCCAGTGCGACTTATGTATGTTTTTTTTCTACGTAATTACAGTGAAGAAAATAAGTATTTGAACACCCTGCTATTTTGCTATTTCTCCCACTTAGAAATCATGGAGGGGTCTGAAATTTTCATCGTAGGTGCATGTCCACTGTGAGAGAGATAAACTAAAAAGAAAAATCCAGAAATCACAATGCATGATTTTTTAACAATTTATTTGTGTGATACAGCTGCAAATAAGTATTTGAACACCTGAGAAAATGAATGTTAATATTTGGTACAGTAGCCTTTGTTTGCTATTACAGAGGTCAAACGTTTCCTGTAGTTTTTCACCAGGTTTGCACACACTGCAGGAGGGATCTTGGCCCACTCCTCCACACAGATCTTCTCTAGATCAGTCAGGTTTCTGGGCTGTCGCTGAGAAACACGGAGTTTGAGCTCCCTCCAAAGATTTTCGATTGGGTTCAGGTCTGGAGACTGGCTGGGCCATGCTAGAACCTTGATATGCTTCTTACGGAGCCACTCCTTGGTTTTCCTGGCTGTGTGCTTCGGGTCGTTGTCGTGTTGGAAGACCCAGCCACGACCCATCTTCAATGCTCTGACAGAGGGAAGGAGGTTGTTCCCCAAAATCTCACAATACACGGCCCCAGTCATCCTCTCTTTAATGCAGTGCACTCGTCCTGTCCCATGTGCAGAAAAACACCCCCAAAGCATGATGCTACCACCCCCATGCTTCACAGTAGGGATGGTGTTCTTCGGATTGTACTCTTCATTCTTCTTCCTCCAAACACGCTTATTGGAATTATGACCAAAAAGTTCTATTTTGGTCTCATCTGACCATAAAACTTTCTCCCATGACTCCTCTGTATCATCCAAATGGTCATATGCAAACTTAAGACGGGCCTTGACATGTGCTGGTTTAAGCAGGGGAACCTTTCGTGCCATGCATGATTTCACATCATGACGTCTTAGTGTATTACCTACAGTAACCTTGGAAACGGTGGTCCCAGCTCTTTTCAGTCCTGTCGTGTAGTTCTGGGCTGATTCCTCACCTTTCTTAGAATCATTGAGACCCCACGAGGTGATATCTTGCATGGGGCTCCACTCCGATTGAGATTGACCGTCATGTTTAGCTTCTTCCATTTTCTAATGATAGCTCCAACAGTGGACCTTTTTTCACCAAGCTGCTTGGTAATTGCTCCGTAGCCCTTTCCAGCCTTGTGGAGGTGTACAATTTTGTCTCTGGTGTCTTTGGACAGCTCTTTGGTCTTCGCCATGTTACAAGTTAAAGTCTTACTGATTGTATGGGGTGGACAGGTGTCTTTATGCAGCTAACGACCTCAAACAGGTGCATCTGATTCAGGATGATACATGGAGTGCAGGTGGACTTCTAATGGGCAGACTAACAGGTCTTTCAGGGTCAGAATTCTAGATGATACACAGGTGTTCAAATACTTATTTGCAGCTGTATCACACAAATAAATTGTTAAAAAATCATGCATTGTGATTTCTGGATTTTTCTTTTTAGTTTATCTCTCTCACAGTGGACATGCACCTACGATGAAAATTTCAGACCCCTCCATGATTTCTAAGTGGGAGAAATAGCAAAATAGCAGGGTGTTCAAATACTTATTTTCTTCACTGTATGTATTTATGGCCTTGTACGACTTATACTCCGGAGCGGCTTATAGTCCAGAAAATACGGTAGTAATATGCCATGCTAACTTGTACTGTATGTAATATAAAGGCAGTAAGTTAAGAACTTTAACTTTCTTGTTGTGTTTGTCCAGTTGGTAACTGTTACATTTGTTCACTTCCTGCTTTCCGTAATACAGTTTATTGTTTTATTAAGAGCAGTAAGCTAGCGTACGTAAGAACTCAACATGGGCAAAATATCATTTTTTTCTTTAATTTCGAAGATTTATGTCTTTTTTTTTGTTCTATTGAACAAAAAAAGTCTGTACCAACTTCCGAACTGTTGCCGAATGTAGGACGACCCTGAATATGAGACTTCAAATCCTTTTTAAATCAGTGAAATAACTTCATTCATTCATTAATTATCATCACGAGTGTCGCGGCCATGCTGGAGCCCATCCCAGCTGTTTTCGGGGGGGATACGCAATAAAGTAGCTCAATTCAATTTCATTGCATTTTATTTATGTAATGCCAAATCACAACAAACGTGACCCATGACAGTACAAAAAAAGTGATGCTCTTTGGCTTGGTTTCGTAGACCCAGATGGCCCCTGTGCCACACTTGGGACACCTGTGCATGTTTTTGTCAGGAAGCCTAGTGTGTCCAAGCTCTGCCTTGTTGGCAGTGTTGGTCGAGGGCTGGGTTGCATTGGCGAGGGGTTTTTACGTCTTTCAGACATGCATTGTATGCCGTTATGGAGGTGAAGAGAGTTGGCCTAACAACACAGATATTTCTGTCTGTCTAATTCATCACACAGCCTGACGTCCTCCTCCTCCTCCTCCTCCTCTCATAGAATGTGATTTGTGGTGGGAAAAATCTCCCTCCCATATATGTGTGTCAGTGTGGGGTGGTGCGTACAATGCAGTTCAATATTTTGGGGTGCCTGTGGTTTGTCAACCACACGAGACTCCCACTGCAGCCACACTTTGTGAACTATTCTTCTGTTGTCTCACATGACAAAATTAAAACAAATTAACATTATAACACGCGGCCCGCGGGCCACATGTGGCCCGCAGGACACTAGTTTGATGCCCCCGCCTTGTTAGTGCGGCCCGCACAAGTTTGATATGGATGCTGTATGGTATCATGTACCCAGAAAAAATTATTACGTTTGATTAATGTTCATGTTAAAGGTTAAATAACTGTTAATAGTTATCCTCCCTATCCGTGTGGAAGTGGTAAGTTTTTGGCTATTTAAGTTTAAAGGAAACAACTTGAAGGCTACCGTTTAGGTCGCTTTTTAGCTGTGAGGTCTGCACACAAACCACTCCCCCACCGTGCAGCCCAGCTGGCAGCATGAGGAAATTAAATTTGCACCATGTTTGCCTTGCAAGAAATTTAGTTTCCAGGGTTCTCTGCTGTGTTTTGCTGCATGAGTCACAACAGAATAGACCACACATACTGCTGCAACTAGAAGACAGCGTGCCGTGTGATTTGAACATGAAGTGGAATTCTCTCCTTTTCTTAGAAGCATCGTCTCGCCTGTAAAAAAAAAAAAAAAAATGTTTAATTTCCTCTCAAGCTTCTACTTATGTGCTAACCCAAAGTATTGTTGATGTGTTTGTTTGTGCAGACGGGAAACCAACACATATACCAGCCCGTTGGCAAAGCAGGTAATAGCCAGGCCCTAACCTTGAAATTACAGTCCCACCAACCACAGTTTTTTTCCTCTTTCCATTTCAACTCCAAAGTCTGTATTTAAGTGCATAACTCTTTAAGTTGCTTTATACAGATATAGATTATGTCTTCATGCAGCAGGCAATGTTTTTATCATGCATCTTTCCTAAACGCTGTTACCTTATTATTGCAATCTGATTTTATTTTTAAATGACCTCCCGATTTTATATAACTAACGAGATGTTCCTGCAGAGCTTGTGGCCCCACCAAAGAAACCCCCTCGGCCCGGGGCCCAGAGCCAAGGGAGCAGTCTGGCCGGTCTGAACACTGCAGACAGTTACAATGATGGACTGAAGGTACACACAAATGTATAGAAACGCCATGACGATTACAGCCCATCCATCACTTGGACATCACCTGCTAACAGCAGCAACCATGTCTCAATAATTTACACACACAGTGCATGTTTTTCAAGTTTGAGCAATAATAATGTCCTGTTTTGGTTTGGCTGCTCCCCCCCCTTTCTCCCTCTTTTTCCTCCTCCTTCTCCTGCACTCTGCCTTACTGTTTGACCCCCCCAGCCCTGGCGGGTAAGCAGCACACTAAGTCTTCATTTTTGCACTCCTCTTCCATGAGTTCCTTTTTTTTTTCTCACCCGCGCTTCCCTGTTAATACCACATTTCCCCCCCTAAAGCGAACATTTCCTAACCAATATTAACTTTTGCCATCAATATGCAATTCTAATTACACAGCTGTCTATGTTGCTTTGTAAAATATTAGTCACAGTCCAACATAGTATATGCCCACATTCTGTCTCCTTTTACAAGGTGGAATTTAATAGCATATCTGTTTTCTATTTTTGAACATATTTCAGGGAACAGGATGCATAATAAAGAGGGTATATTGCATTACAGGACAGTATATTAGTACAGCAAGATACTCACACCAACATTATGAATACATTAAAACACCATAGAGTACAATATTGCATATAAGTGTTAAAAGAGCACATGTAATGCAGACAACAGCAGGTTTGTTGGTGAAATATTTACATTTGGAGGACATTTCCAGTAGAAGTAGCAATTACTTTATATACAGTATATCTCTGGCAGTGTCGTAGAGCCATCTAGTGGCTGTAGGAAATGTCTGCATTTACTAATATAAGGGGATGCAGTACTGGGGACTGACAAGTCATCAACACTAACAATTATCATTTCCATTAATTTCATCTCTTCCTCATCAATTACCTCCACCAAGGGTTAATTACGTTGTGATTTGTTGTGTCCTACTTGTTGTTTTTGGGTTGACAGGATTACCAAAAACTACACACTGCTGTGTTGCAATCCATGATGCCAACTTTTCAGCATGAGAAGATGCTACTGGCTGTTCTAGAAGTCGCTCAGCGACAGTCAAAGTGCTCCCTTCATATTGTTAGCTATTGAGGACCTTTTTAAAGGAGCGCAATTGAGTGACGGATAACAGATGATGTTGTTTATCCTATGGTTCTTTTGGTGAATAGATGTAATAGTAACTGCTTTAGCAACTACTTACATTTAGCCAAAGAATTGTAAGATAATCCGCTTCATATTACAAATAAAAAGTAGCAACAGACCACCCCCGTGGCATCCCGGCTCGCATTTTCATTTTCGATGCACAGAGCTCCACATCATGCTTTCAGTGTGCTGCGGAAGCTGACTGGACACTGCCTGATTGTGACTGCAGTTGGGCAGGGTGGACCAGTGAGAACACAAAATGCTGTACAATAGCAGAAAAAAACTCCAATGATGCCAGAAAAACACTCGTCCCTTTTGAGAAAATATATCACATGGCAGGTTGGAATGTCGCCATATTTCGTGACAAAATGGCCAAGTTGGCAAAACCAACAGGACGGATATCGCCTCTTCAGTCATTCGAAATCATTAGAGAGGTGGTTTGATGATAATAGATTGTCCTTGAACCTAAGTAAAACTAAAATCATGCTGTTTGGTAACAGCAGAAAGGACACGTACAAGCAAATACAAATAGACGGTGTAGACATTGAAAGGGTGAAGGAAAATACATTTCTGGGGATCACAATAGATGAAAATATGAGCTGGAAACCTCATATTACAAATATACAACATAAGGTGGCCAGAAATATTTCAATATTGAACAAAGCTA
Organism: Doryrhamphus excisus; assembly: GCF_030265055.1. Lineage (NCBI taxonomy): Eukaryota > Metazoa > Chordata > Actinopteri > Syngnathiformes > Syngnathidae > Doryrhamphus > Doryrhamphus excisus. The sequence goes on from NC_080475.1 coordinate 709,230, forward strand.
AATTTGTTCTCAATCAGAAATCACTCCACACTCTTTATTGCTCTCTGGTTCTACCATATCTTACTTATTGTGTGGAAATATGGGCTAATAACTATAAAAGCAATCTTCACTCGCTAAATGTACTGCAAAAAAAAAGTCAGTAAGGATAATTCATAATGCCGCCTACAGAGAACATACTAACTCCTTATTTCTAAAATCACTAATACTTCAACTTGCTGATATAGTTCATCTTCAAACAGCTAAAATAATGCATAAGGCTAAAAATAACCAATTAGCTAAAAATGTCATCCAATACTTCTCTACAAGAGAGGAGAAATATGATCTCAGGGAAGAAGTACATTTGAAACACTTCTATGCTAGGACTACGTTATGCTCGCCATAGCATTTCAGTATGTGGAATCAAACTATGGAATGGATTGAGTAAGACCCTCAAACAATGCACAACGATGAGCCAATTCAAGAAACAATACAAGCAGTTGATGTTTGCTAAATACAAGGATGAAGAGTCTTGAACCAGTCATGATGTGCTATACATATCACTATATTGACACTTACTATGGTAACCATTATTATTATATTATTATTGGATGGTCATATCACCTCATATGTACTTCGATAAAATGACAAAAAATTACAAAAAAAACCCTTCAACTATATTAGGAAAGCAGGAAGTGAACAAATGTAACAGTTACTGATTGTAAAAGTACCAGATGGAGGGGTAGGATTTAATAAGCTTTGCTTCTTCCTACTCCTTTTGGACATGTGGAACTGTGAACTGATTATGGGATGCATTCAATTGTAATCTGAAATAAAACCATTACCATTACCATTCTTTTAATCCAACAAGTCAGATGGACAAATTGTTCAGCCTTGGTGGAGGTCTGCAGGTCTTCTAGTTTTCATCCCATATTTTTACCATTGTAGTTTCTTGTATAGTTTAGTACTTTTAGTACTGAATCATTTATTCACGTACGTCTCATCACTATTATGACTTTCTTTCCTCATCGATGTTTGTACTTGACTTCACTCAGCTGCAGCCCCAAGAGATCAGCCCGCCTCCCACCGCCAACCTGGACCGCTCCAACGACAAGGTGTATGAGAACGTAACAGGATTAGTTAAAGCTGTGATTGAGATGTCGAGTAAGATTCAGCCAGCTCCTCCAGAGGAGTACGTTCCCATGGTCAAGGTAAGAAAGTCTTTTTTTTTTTTTTTTTTAAATCCCGGTTTATTCTCTTTGTCGTGACAATTATCCCGTTTTTTTCAGGATGTGGGCCTTGCATTGAGGACTTTGTTGGCCACCGTAGACGAGACGCTACCGCAACTTCCTGCCAGCACACACAGAGAGGTGACTCACACACTCACACTTAGCACGTACAGTACATGCAGCGACACAACCCTCATATCATTCTTATAATGGGAATGATAATCGATTATTTTTCCTTTTTTTTGCAGATTGAAATGGCGCAAAAGCTTTTGAATTCTGACTTGGCAGAACTCATTGGAAAAATGAAGTTAGCGCAGCAGTATGTCATGACCAGGTAGGGCCTACACCAGTGTAGCACGCCATGACACCTCCTCCAAATGCACCACGCTCCACACAGCGACAAAGTTTGCTAGCTCAATGTGTCTCAGGTCTGGAATGATTAGCATAGCATTTAGCCAAATGTCTTGAAATGTCCCACACAGTCGCCATGTTTGTTTACAAGTGAGCTCAGGTGTAGTTGCCAAAAAGGAGCACTTGATTTGCTCGTGCTAACCCACCTACGGCACTGTATGGGTCATCTTGCCTCTTTGACACTTTTTTTTTTATAGGTTATCGGAACTAATTAATTGATTTATATGGTAATGTAATGGTTTTATTTCATTTGAACATGCATCAGATTACAATTGAATGCATCCCATAATCAGTTCACAGTTCCACATGTCCAAAAGGAGTAGGAAGAAGCAAAGCTTATTAAATCCTACCCCTCCATCTGGTACTTTTACAATCAGTAACTGTTACATTTGTTCACTTCCTGATTTCATAATATATAATTATTTATTTATTTTTAAAATTTTTAAATTTTTAAAAAAAAAATTATTTTTTGTCACATACCGAAGTAGGAGGTGATATGAGCATCCAATGACATAATGGGTACCATAGTAAGTGTCAATATAGTGATATGTATAGCACATCATGACTGGTTCAAGACTCTTCATCCTTGTATTTAGCAAACATCAACTGCTTGTATTGTTTCTTGAATTGGCTCATCGTTGTGCATTGTTTGAGGGTCTTACTCAATCCATTCCATAGTTTGATTCCACATACTGAAATGCTATGGCTAGCATAACGTAGTCCTAGCATAGAAGTGTTTCAAATGTACTTCTTCCCTGAGATCATATTTCTCCTCTCTTGTAGAGAAGTATTGGATGACATTTTTAGCTAATTGGTTATTTTTAGCCTTTATTATTTTACTTTATTATTTTGCATTATTTTAGCTGTTTGAAGATGAACTATATCAGCAAGTTGAAGTCTTAGTGATATTAGAAATAAGGAGTTAGTATGTTCTCTGTAGGCGGCATTATGAATTATCCTTACTGACCTTTTTTTGCAGTACATTTAGCGAGTGAAGATTGCTTTTATAGTTATTAGCCCATATTTCCACACAATAAGTAAGATATGGTAGAACCAGAGAGCAATAAAGAGTGTGGAGTGATTTCTGATTGAGAACAAATTTAGCTTTGTTCAATATTGAAATATTTCTGGCCACCTTATGTTGTATATTTGTAATATGAGGTTACCAGCTCATATTTTCATCTATTGTGATCCCCAGAAATGTATTTTCCTTCACTCTTTCAATGTCTACATTGATGGGTATGATGTCATAATTCTTCATTATCATGCATTTCTAATCTTTTTTTCAATCTATTGTGTCCAGTCTTCAACAGGACTATAAAAAACAGATGTTAACTGCGGCTCATGCCCTCGCCGTGGATGCTAAGAATCTGCTGGATGTCATCGACCAATCCCGGCTCAAGATGATGGCCCAGTCCCGCCCACATTAGCCATCAAGTCAGAGGGGGACACACATACAAGTGCTGATCATGGACTCTAGTGGGAGATCTTGGAGGCCTGATATCCTGAGATGATCCCTCATTTCTTTCTGCACCACTGTGATGTTTTGTTTTTTTTTTTTTTTTTTAAAGAACAGAGCAAAAACAGTTCCTGAATCAGGGATTTGGCAGCTTTGCTCTCTTGTGGACTAGACTGATGATGAGGAAGCCCCGTGCCGTTGCAAAAGTGGCGGAATAAGCCAAGCCATGTGACTCTTTCAGTTGCGTCGTGTCTGCACGAATCAGGACCGCACACACAAAGGAGAGACTCCGGCATGACAGAGGACTTGGTACCTCACCCCCCCCCCCCCCCCCCCCGCCCCCCTCAAGCGGGTTTTATTTATAGCATCCAGAAACTCCACACAATGAGACACACGAAGGAGAGACACGAAAAAGAAAAAAAAAACTGTCTTCCTTTTTCATTTGATTTCATTGTCACCACTTCCTGTCGTCTTCCTCTCTCAGCTCCTTTCTGAGCGGGCTTCAAAGACTCGAAATATGAAGAATCCACCTCGTGAGGGGTTTTTGTTGTCACACAGTCTTCTACATATTCTATCCCAGCAGCAGCGAGAAGGAAGCTGGATTATGAGGGTCTTTTCCCACAAGGAGGAGGTCATCAGTTTTACGATGACATCATCGCCTCTTCTTTTGAACTGTTTCCTGTTCCCCTCACACACACACACACACACACCACCAGGATCACAAAGTGATTGGACTTGCAAGACCCCCACCCTGATGTGCTGAGCCGCTTTAACTGGAACTTCATCTTGCACACGTTGGACTAGAACCAGCACCTGTGTGTGTGTGTGTGTGTGTGTGTGGTGTAACATACAAGTATGGAGTACAGCATTATTTGCACAGCACCAAAAATAAAAAAAATCAAAGTAGTTTGATTCCCACGTTTAGCCAGCCAATCAGCATCTGGGTAAAATAGTAGGGTTAAAATAATGTAAAAATAAAACGTTTATTTTATCTCTTTGTTGTTGTTGTAAATCTGCTCATGTTGGTATATTGTAAGCTGTACTGGTGTGTAATCACTGGTTCATTTATTTGTACAGAAGTCGTACTAGTAAACACTGGTTTTTATTTTGTCTTCTGGGCTTCATCTGCCTTCTTGTCAAATAGCAAGAAAAAACAATGAAATAAAAGTAATGCAGAAGTGGAATTAAGGCATAAGACTCTCTATATACTGTACACTCTTTTGCATACATGCAGCATTTGACAAAATCTGTATGTACTAGACCAGTGAAAAAAACAGAAATGTATTTTATTAATAATATATTATGTTATTATGTATTAATAATACAAATTACGAATATTCATTCATTCATTTTCTACCGCTTTTCCTCATGAGGGTCGCGGGGGCGTGTTGGAGCCTATCCCAGCTGTCTTTGGGAGAGGCGGGGTACACCCTGGACTGGTCGCCAGCCAATCACAGGGCACATATAGACAAACAACCATTCACACTCACATTCATACCTATGGACAATTTGGAGTCGCCAATTAACCTAGCATGTTTTTGGAATGTGGGAGGAAAACATGCAAACTCCACACAGAGATGGCCAAGGGTGAAGGGTGGAATTGAACCCTGGTCTCCTAGCTGTGAGGTCTAACCACTCGACCACCGTTTTCCACATCATGAAAACCGATATTTTTAAAATGCTGTATGCATTCCACCATATGTCATATATGTCATGTTACACATATCTGTATCGGTAATTGAGTGATGGACAATATTGGCATTTCGGTTTTCGGCGAAAAAGCCAATATCGGACATGCCTAATGTATATACTATTAAAAATACAATATTTCAGGGACATTATTGACAAACCATAACATCACGGTCCAATGAAAAAATACTTCAAAAATAAGAATACAGAGATACTTTGGCTGAAACCTCTGGATACTTGCTTTTCTTACTTGCTTTTCCATGGATCCCCGCAACATTCCTGCATAACAGGCAACAAAGAGCGACTAGTGCGATTTTACCACGAGCGCAACTGAAAAGAGAGCCTTTACAGGCAGTATTTTTTTTAAATGCTGTGTATCATACATACAGTATGTCTGCATTGTACAAACATAACCATTGGGACTCACTGAATCCCCAGTTGTTTTTTTGGACAGTTTTATACAGTTCAAACTTTTTTCTGCACCAAAAATGTGAGAACCCTGACCTCAACCGACTCCTCTTGTCCATATAGTGTATATGTTCTACATCAGGGGTCTCAAACTCAATTTACATGAGGGCCACTGGAGCTCGGGTCTGGGTGAGACTGGGCGCATCAGGTTTTCCAAAAAAAACCCAAAAAAACGCATTTATTAAAAACAAAAACATTTTAAAAACTTCGCTTTGGTTCCAATTTTCTACAAGAAAAGCTCTGATAAAACATTCCACTGTACTCAAATATCTTACTTTTTATTTTTCTACACAAAATAAGACGAAAAATAAATAAACAAATCAAGAATAAAGAAAATCAATCAATCAGTAATACATAAATAAATATAATAATAATAATAATAAAACAGCAAATAATAAAAACTTAAGAAACCACATATAGTTGGTAAGTAGACAAATTATTTTTTTCAGATTAAAATGAACAAAGCATTATTAGAGCCCTGTAGACATGACAAAACACGACTATAGTCACATTTATACTCTTTTTATTTACAACATATT